>NC_137676.1:64553452-64560952 GCF_963989245.1 Nansenia antarctica
TGTCTGTGTCTACAGTATGTGTCTGTATGTCTGTCTCTACAATATGTGTGTGTGTGTGTGTGTGTGTGTGTGTGTGTGTGTGTGTGTGTACTGATAATGGGATGTCTTTGATGTTGTGGTCGAGTGGTAGAGGTCAGTGCTAAAGCTCCGTCCCAGAGCTGCACGGAGTTCATTAGGAGTTCATTACCAGACACACAGAGGCTTAACGCCATCTCACTGTGTGTGTGTGTGTGTGTGTGTGTGTGTTGGGTGCCTAGAGTCCTATGAAACACAGGGCAGGGTCAAGTTCAGCTCAGGAGGAGACAAACAGACCCAGCTTTAGCAGGGCAGAGGGGGAATTCAGTCAGAGACGTGGCGAAGAATGATAGAAGAGACTAGGGTGTATTTTTACCACTGATTGGATGTGACAATATCATTTTATTTTAATGTTATTGTGGTGTAAAAAACACAGAGGAGTACACTGTACTCTGTGGTGAATTATATTATAGGATGTGTCCTTGAACAAAAAAGGGGAATATTCGGAGGAATATACCTCAACCACCAAGATGGCCGCCTGCTCTACCCATCCATCCTATCCGCTGTAAGCCTAAGAGCCAAACTGACAACATTCTCCATTAACGTTTCCGCACACGCACACACACACACACACACCCCCACCCACCCACCCACCCACACACTCACACTCAGAGACTCATAAACACACACACACACACACACACACGCACACACACACACCCACCCACACACTCACACTCAGACACACACACACACACACACAAACACACACACACACACACACACACACACACACACACACACACACACACATTAAGTGGTGGTGCCCATTAAGACAGTGCTGTCGTCAGTTGGTCCAACTCTGAGAGCTGCAGCTCAACACAGATAACTCACAGGTCTGACACTTGAACTGGTGGGAGTGGGAGAGAGCTGGCTTCTGTAGAGCTTTCATTAGAGCCTTCACCTACACTAACAACCTCTCCAGGCCCGTGTAACGTTACTCTGTGTAAAGCGCGTGGGGGGGGGGTATATAAAGCGGTGTACCCCCCCTGACCCCCCTCGTTAAAGGGCCAGCGGCTCTGACGGACAGGCCTTTAGAGGTTTTATACCAGTGGACTCTTTTTAACTGCGGCAGGACCGGGCACCCTGACGACCCCCAAATACAGAACATCGGTTGACACCGTGGTCGTGGCGGGTCATGGGTGTGTGTGTGTGTGTGTTTGTGTGTGTTTATGTGTATGTGTGTAAGGGCGTGTGTGTGTATGTTTGCTCGTGTGTGTGTATGCATGTGTGTGTGTGTGTGTGTGTGTGTGCGTGCGTGCATGTATGCGTGTGTGTGTGTGTGTGTCTGGAATGTATAGTTTTCATTAAGTTAACGGCCAAACATCCTAAACGTCACAAAAACGCTGACTTATGTTCGACAACGGCGAGGATTAAAGCATGATGTCGGATTTTGCCCGCAGAAGATCAATAAAACTGATATATTGGTGTATCGTTTAACCTTTTGAGCTGCGCTGCTGACATTTGGTTCGCATTAGAGGGCCACATCTGATTACAATCTAATACCTATATATAACCACCACCGTGCAAATGTGTGTGTGGGACAGAGGAGAGTATCGTTTACCTGGGGAAGAGAGAGAGAGAGAGAGAGAGACAGTGAGAAAGAAAAGTGTGTGTGTGTGTGTGTGTGTGTGTGCGTGCGTGGGAGCGCAAGAAAAATCAGCTCAGAAAGCCTGATGTTCACTGAAATAATATTATAACACTAGGAAATGGACAGAACCAGAAACAATAATTGAATTGATAAAGAATGACTATAATGCTGTCTAAAATCTCTCATTTACTAACCATCCCTATGGAGCAGCACACACACAAGCCACTGATTCCCTGTTCTGTCGTTTAACCACCAGGTGGCAGTAGAGCCTGGGGAATCTCCCTATCACGCTGCACATGCTCCCTGACTCTCAGACAGACAGACAGACAGACAGACAGACAGAGACACACACACACACACACACACACACGCTATGTGCGAGCATGCATGCGTGCGTGTGTGGAGTCAACTTTTACAAGCTTATGAAGTGTGTTGGATATCCCCCCCCACCCCCAGTGCACTATGCAAAAGCCAGTGTGTGTACGTGTGTGTGTGACGGAGGATTGAACTTGAAAGCATTGTGTTTGGAAGGGGAAGAAAGGAAACGGCTGTGTTTGTGAGAGTGTGTGGCAGAGATAGTGTGTATGTGTGTGTGTGTCTGTGTGTGTGTGTGTGTGTGTGTGTGTGTGTGTCTGTATGCGTGCGTGTGTGCGGCAGAGTGCGCGTGAGTGCATGCGTATGTGCGTGCATGTGTGTGTGTGTGTGTGGGTGTGTGTGCATGTGTGTGTGTGTGTATGTGTGCATGTGTGTGCGTGTGTGTGTGTGTGTGTGTGTGTGCATGTGTGTGTGTGTGCCAGCCCTATGGCTAGCAGACCCTCTTGTGGTCTGGGGCAATGGAGCATCACATTGTGGTGGTGAGAGTCTGGGTCTAGACTGTTTACAGAGCTGCTGCTGCTCCCAGACCCACCCTGGGATGAGCCAGACTCCTCCTAGACCCAGTCGAGGCTGAACCAGACTCACAGACCAACCAGGGCTGAACCAGGCCTGAACCAAGACTCTCACCAGACGCACCGCTCTGCACACCGAAGACCCTGAGACATCTGGATGGACCAATCACTGCAGTTTACAACAGTGGGTAACCAATCAGATTGCAATGTATAGAACACTAACCTAACTAGAGAGGTACATCCACATTTCTGTGGAAATTGTGAAGTGTGCTTTCCCCCCCGAAACCCATATCGGGGTTAGTTAAGCCAAGAAGTATAAACAATATTACAATAGTAGACTTTAATTGAATCATTCAATTATTTTAGTCGGCGTCATGTAGCGCTCAGACCGACCTCTGCGTGCATGTGTGTTGGAAAGCAAAAAACATTTTGGAATAAGACTCATGTCAATGTCATCCCATTGGTAAGTATTGGGCCTAAACAGTGATGTGATTGTCTATGCGTGCGTGTTAAAGTGAAGTTAAAACCCACATAATGAATAAAATATTATTTTCATAAATTAGATATATTATAGGATGCAGGCCAGTACTGTATGGAGGCCAGTGGTCATTAACAATAATACATTCTGGCTGCTATTGCACGTCACACAATTCAAGCCAAGCGACCAAAATACAAAATACATGTCAGCAAAAAATAACCACTTCCCATACACACAGTACTGTAGATAATATATGGTGGTTTCTTTCTAAAACAAACCATTCCAAAAGATTCCAACACACATACACGCACACCCACCCACCCCCCCACCCCCCCCCGAGGACATAGTCAGGGATACTCCATTCCACCTACGCTCTGTCACATCAGACGACTGCTGCAGCTTATTAACCAAATCACAATTAGTCATAAATTGCCGTCCATTTGTAGCAGAGCACTTAACAGCATGTAGGGTACCTAAGCTAGCCAGATTAGCACCGTCGAGGCCTGGGAGCCGGGCTGTGTGTCTGCCTGTCTTTGATCACGGCCCGTGCCATATGTTACGGGACGCAGAGGCGGCCGGCGACATTCTTCACTTTTATCGAGCGCCGTGACCCCGCCAGGTCTCAGATGGATGGCGGTGAACTTTGATGTGGCACTGACCCCCCCCAACGTCACGTTTACTGTCTCTAAGTGGCCCTCGGCCTCACTTTCACTCTCACACACACACACACACGCACACACACACACACACACACAGACAGACACACACACAGACAGGCACACGCGCACACACACTCACACACACACACACACACACACACGCTCTCATGCGCACACACGCTCACTTACACACACACACACACACACACACACACACACATAGACACACACAGAGACACACACACACACACACACACACACACACACACGAAAGCCAATTTCTTACTCAACAGTCCCTTGAAATCTGGAGCCGTGGCCTGGTCAGATGGACCTGGCTGTTACTTTACAGAGTGGGGCCGTACATCACATAGTCAGGCCTGTCTGAGAGAGAGAGGACAGTGTGTGTGAGTGTGTGTGTGTGTGTGTGTGTGTGTGTGTGTGTGTGCGCACGCGTGCATGTGTGCGTGCGTGCCTGTGCGTGCGTGTGCGTGCTAGCATCCCTGATAGCTAGAGAGGCACAGGGGCCACACAGACCAGGTGCTGATGCTGTGACTGTAAGTGGAGGAGGTGTGGAGATGTATGTATGTTCTTACTCTTTTAACTGTGCTGGAATTTTGGATGTGTGCCGCTGTCTGTCGTGTGTGTTCTTTGTTTTTAACATATAACCTTTCCCCCCCCCCCCCCCCCCCCCCAAGAGGCTTTTGTCTTTTGCCAGGCCATCAATGTAAATAAGAATTAGTTCTTATTGGCCCTGCCTGGTTAAATAAAGGTTAAATAAAAAAAATAAAAAAATAAAAGGTAGGTGGTGTGGGTCTCAGATAGGTGGGGATGGGATGCGACGTGTGTGTGTGTGTGTGTGTGTGTGTGTGTGTGTGTGTGTCGCTGTACTCACTGGTGGAGTTCTCTTAGGGAAGTGTTTGTGTGTGTGTGTGTGTGTGTGTGTGTATGTGTGTGTGTGTGTGTGTGTGTGTCAGGTAGGTGTGTGTCGCTGTACTCACTGGTGGGGTTCTCTTAGGGAGGTGGAGGTGTGTGTGTGTGTGAGTGTGTGTGTGTGTGTGTGTGTGAGAGTGTGTGTGTCTGTACTCACTGGTGGGGTTCTCTCCGATGCTGCTGTGTTTGCCGTTCCAGTACCAGAGCAGGAGCGTGGCGTCCCGGGACCCTGACAGGACGTAGCAGTCCCCCCCGATGTACGACTCCGACCGCACCAGGCAGGTCACCACGTCACGGTGGCCGAACACGATCTGGGTCAGCTTACCTGGACCACACACACACACACACACACACACACACACACACACACACACACACACACACCTCCGTTTTTGTATTCATTTCATACAATTCATATTGTGGTCGAAGTTTATTTCATAGACTAGTACACCTGATTCTGAATTTAATTGGCTAACATTCCACAGTGATGTCAAATAAATGAAAAAAAAAAGAAAAAACTGTAACAATGTTCATTGTCAAAATGCAGATCTACATTACTCCAGGTTGTTTCCTCCTCCTCAGACACAACATTATATTCCCTCTCTATTCCAGTTCTGTCGCCGTGTGCATCTGCTGTGCTCAGACATAAATGTTCCACATCAACTCACACTTTCACAGGAGGGTAAATTAAATATTAGCCGTGTGTCTGTGTGTGCGCGCGGGTGTGTGTACGTGCGTATGTCTGTCTGTGTGTCTGTGTGTGTGTGTGTGTCTAAAAGGGCTAATTGCTGTCAGACTTCCAGGCTGTAAGTTAGGCGCGCGCGCGGGGGGGGGGAGGGGGCGGGTGTGTCTAGTACTCCTCATAGTGTGACCTCCACAGTCAAACAGTGTAGACGTCGGCCCGCAGACTTCACTGCAGTACATGACATTTACGTCTTGGTGTCAGCTTCAGATGTCTGTTTGATAATGAAATTGTGTCTTGTTACGGAGCGAGAGAGAGAGAGAGAGGGATAATTATAGTGATGTGTGTGTGTGCGGTCTGGCCTGACGTCGTACAAGCACAGTTAACTAAGACATCATAGCTGTGAAAATTTTAGATGTGAAAAAAAAAAAAAAAAGTGTTGACAGTTTATATAAACATACAGAAAAATAATTATGGATTCACACATTTCTCTGTGCAGTGAATTGCGCCAAGACCCCAAACCACGTCCAAACAAACATGTGGGTTTTTAAGGACACACAGACACATACACATACAGACACACACATACAGACACACACATACAGACACACAAATACAGACACACACACACACAGACACACACACACAAATTCAACCAGTGCACAATATGCATGCGTCTGTGTTTTTGTGTGTGTGTAATGTGTATCCGTGTGTATGTGTGTGCATGTATGTGTGTGTGTATGCATGTGTGTGTGTGCGTGCAACTGTGTGTGTGTGTGTGTGTGTGTGTGTGTGAGTGTGTATGCGCCTGTGTGCGTGTGTGTATGTGTCCACACCAGGCCTTGTAATAGATCAAACGTCCCTGTTCTTTAACCTGGGGCTGGGGGGGAGCGTGAGAGCAGCTGTTGAGTGTGTATGATTAAACCATGTTCGCCGTGCGGTCGCGCTCTCCTGTGGCAGACACACAAAGGACTATCTCTTACCTCCATCCCTCTCTCCCTCCCTCTTTTATTGGAGAGACAGAGCTTCTGCCCTTTTGAAATTGAATTGCGGGCCCCCATGTAGATGTGCAGGGCGGCTGAATGGGCTGAGAGACGCATGGAGGATGGAGCCAGAGCAGGAGGCAGGCTCATCTGAGACCCCTGACCTGAATGGAGTTGTCTGGATCTGTGTGTGTGTGTGTTGTGTGTGTGTGTGTGTGTGTGTATGTGTGTGTATATGCGTGTGCATGCATGCGTGTGTGCGAGCATGTGTTTGTGCGTGCGTGCGTGAGCGAGTGTGTGTAAGTGTGCGTGTGTGGTGTGTGTAAGTGTGTGTGTGTGTGTGTGTGAGCAAGTGTGTGTGTGTGTGTGTACCTGTGTCGCTGGAGTACACGCGGAAGCTCTTGTCCCAGAAGCCACAGAGGAGGATGAAGCGGTTGTCGGCGGTGACGACGAAGCACTGGGATTGGATCTGGATGCTCTGGTCCAACAGGTCTGAGATCTGCCGCCGGTGCGTCCCCACGTTGGAGGCTGTGGAGAGGGGGAGGAGGGGGGAGGGGGGAGGGAGGAGAGAGAAAGAGAGAACGAGAGAGAAGGTGCAAGGTAAATACAGCGGACAGGACCCAATCAATACCGACACTACAGTAAATATCTGCCTTTTTAAAACCTTTTTTAATATATATATACTGTATATATACAGAGATCAGCCCTTTAATGGTTTTTTCACAGGGACGTTGGGCCATTACTGGAGCAGACGCGACATTCGTCACACCGGGCGTTTATGCTTCTCCGCGGCAGCAGGAGCGCAAAGTTTTGATTTGTGAGAGAATCCATAAAGCATCCAGGACGGGGAGTTTACAAGGGTTTCACATTTTTCCGTTGGGCCTAAGAGTTTGAGTAACGACGAGCGTGCGTACTCTTTCCCAGAAGGCACACCGGTCGCCGAGCTGGAGAGTCGGTTAGCGGGGAGAGGGAGGGAGAGAAAGAGATAGAGAGAAAGAGAGGGAGAGGGAGAGAGTGAGATATAGATAGAGAGAGAGAGAAAGATAGAGATAGAGAGAGAGAGAGAGAGAGAGAGAGGGAGAGAGAGAGAAAGAGAAAGAGAAAGAGTCTCTTTTTGTGTTACTGTCGCTTCCCCTTTTGTCACTGTTGAATTCTAATTTCCTAATTCTAAAATGTGTCTTTTGGCAACGGCACGCAAGACCTCTTACCATGCTG
>NC_137676.1:64573452-64575952 GCF_963989245.1 Nansenia antarctica
ACAAGTTGTCGTCGTCGTCGCCCCCCTCCTCCCCTCCTGGATGCCCAGGCCTGTTTGTTGGCCATGTTTGGCACCCTGACTTCCACAGATGTTTGGAGGAAAGTCACGCTCCTCTGAATGCTGGATCAACCCCTCCGTTCGCTTAGCTCCATGAGCACTTAGCCCCATAGCCATTTAGTCCGTTAGCCATTTAGTCCCATAGATGCTTAGCCCCATAGCTACTTAGCCCCATAGCTACTTAGCCCCATAGCTACTTAGCCCCATAGCTGGTTATCCCCATAGCTGCTTAGCCACATAGCTGCCTAGCCCCATAGCTACTTAGCCATATAGCTGCTTATCCACATAGATGCTTAGCCCTGTAGCCACTTAGCACTGTAGCTGTTAGCGAACTAGCAGTGGTTATATGTATTATGTTGGTGTAACTGTGTTGTGTTGTTGCTGTGAGGCCCCGTGGTGGGTGAGGGGGGGGTGTCTGGTGTGTGTGGAGTTTCAAAGTGAGGGGATAAATAATGAATGAGAGCAGAGAGAAAGGCTTTAAGGCATTAAAGGGGAGCACCTCGCATCATACTGTGTAGCAGCTTTCAGAGGGTGTGTGTGTGTGTGTGTGGGGGTGTGTGTGTGTGTGTGTGTGTGTGTGTGTGTGTGTGTGGGGGGGGGTTAGGTACAGGGAAAGGCCGTGCTCAGCAAGTCCTGCCGGTAGGAAGCGTAGTGCTTAAATACCACACCACTGCGGCTGTCTAATGTAACATACAGCCAGATAACTGCATCAATAATCTATCTCAATGCTGCATTATAAAGTATCGGAATGCACTGATGCTACTGGAGTTTAATTGGATGAAACATCCATTTAAGAGCATGAATGCTTTGGTGTGTGTGTGGAGTAATTGGACGACTCCATGACCAGTGTGAGATCATGGATGACTGAAATGTCGCCAGTAACATAGTCTATTTTGATACACCAGGATGGGGGGTGTTTGATGTGTTTCTGGCTTTTGAAGTGTTGAAGGCAGTGTGTGTGTGTGTGTGTGTGCGTGTGCGTGTGCGTGTGTGTGTTGGAATGGTTTGAAAAAGAAAAAAAAAACACCATGTATACAGTACTGTGTGTATGAGAAGTGGCTATTATTTTTGCTGACATGTATTTAGTATTTTAGTCGTTTGGCTTGAATTTTGTAATATTGCAGCCAGAATGTTCAACTTTCTTTTGTGTGTGTGTTCACGTGTGAGTGTGTGTGTGTGTGTGTGTGTGTGTGCATGCTCATATGTGTGTGTGTGTGTGTGTGTGTGTGTGTGTGTTCACGCTAATGTGTGTGTGTGTGTGTGTGTGTTCACGCTAATGTGTGTGTGTATGCTCACGTGTCTGTGCGTGTGTGCTCATGTGTGTGTGTGTGCTTGCGCATCTGTGTGTGTGTGGAGCCTCACCTCTCTGAGCAGGGGGTCGGTGATGGAGCTGAGGTTGACGGTGCCTTCGTAGGTCAGGTAGTAGAAGACGTTGAGGGCCCTGACGGCCTCGGGGCCCTGCTGCTTGTAGCCGAAGATCAGGTCGATCCACTGGTGGAGCTGGCACGACACAAACTCACTCTCCAGGGCCTGGTGGGGTGTGGGGGGGGGGGGGGGTGAGGAGAGGAGGGGAGGGGAGGGGAACACAAGATTAGAGGAGAGGTCCTGGCAATACTTGACGGTTATTTTTTGGAGTGGGATAGTCCCAGTCTGCTCTGTTTTCATTTTTATTGGACAGAGACAGTAGCGAGAGACAGGACAGTAAGGAGGAGAGGGCATGTCAGCAGGACATCGGCCGGATTCTAACCCACAGACCACTGGACCACCCTGGGCCATGGTGCTGGAGCGCTAGACCACCCCCAGGCCATGGTGCTGGACCACTAGACCCCCCCAAGGGCACATTATCAATACTACAGTGTGTGATCATTGATAGAGATGAAATGGTAGAAAAGCAAGTGAGTAAAACACTGGACATCACAAAGTTGGTTGTGTTTATGTTGACCCTCCAACTCCAGGTCATCCCTGGTTATTGAGCTCTGAGGCCACAGATAACATACACTGTATGTACACTGGGTGTCACAGTTCATCCAAAGGCTGGGCCATAACGTAAAAGCACAACGCAGTTCAAGACGGATCCAAGTGTTTCCCAGATCGGAATAAGCAGCAGCCATGATGTGTGCAGATTTATGTGCAGAATGAAGAACTCAGACACAAGTGTTCTTCTGGAAAACAACCGGAGTGGTTCACTGGGGAGTCATATTCCTCGTTCTCTTTCCTTCTTTCATGTCATGGAGAGAGAGAGAGAGAGCGAGAGAGAGAGAGAGAGAGAGAGAGAGAGAGAGAGAGAGAGCGTGAGAGAGAGAGAGAGAGAGAGAGAGAGAGAGAGAGAGAGAGAGAGAGAGAGAACACTGAGACACAAGCTGTTTTTGTCCTCATTAGCCAGGGAAGGAGGAGAAAACATTTATGGTTTCTCGTAAAAACGGCAATTGTGTTAATTTGCGCA
>NC_137676.1:64583452-64585847 GCF_963989245.1 Nansenia antarctica
TAAGGTATATGTCTTGTTATGTGTCAGGTGTGTATCAGGTAAGGTATGTCTTGGTGTGTGTAAGGTGTTGTTAACGTAAGAAGCTGCTGTGTCAATAAAGTTCTGATGACCTCCGAAAGCAGAGGGATGACGAGGAGGTGTGAGGGGATGATATATCCATAATCAGGAGGGAGGTGGGGTGCAGGATGGAGGGATGGAAAGGAGGGGAGGGGATGATATTGGGGGTCAGTCAGCTCTGTGATGGATGCCCTAAACCTGGCGTCCTTGTCAAACGCCAAGCCTTTGAAATGCAGACCGAGGTGTGTGTGTGTGTGTGTGTGTGTGTGTGTGTGTGTGTGTGTTACATTAATTCATGCCTTTCTTCACACTGCACGCCTGACTGGACATCTTGGACACCATGAAGACACCACCTGTCCTACTACCCACCTCTAACACACGCAGAGAGAGAGAGAGAGAGAGAGAGAGAGAGAGAGAGAGAGAGAGAGAGAGAGAGAGAGAGAGAGAGAGAGAGAGAGAGAGAGAAAGAGAGAAAGAGAGAAGAGAAGGGAAAGGAAAAGGAGAAAGAGGAAAGGAAAGAGGGAGAGAACAAGAGAAAGATAACCAGAGAGAGAATAAGGGAGGAATAGAGAGAAAATATGATATATTGAGGGTGAGGGAGGGAGAGAACGAGGGAGGGAGGGAGGGAGGGAGGGACAGAGAGGAGGACAGTTAGAAGTCTCTCTAGAAACTGCAGCGTTGCAGAAAAGCTTCTCACCTGGCCGTGGGCCGAGGGAGAGAGAGAGAGAGGGGAGAGAGAGAGAGAGAGGGAGAGAGAGAGGGGGAGAGAGAGAGAGGGAGAGAGAGAGGGGGGAGAGAGAGAGGGGGAGAGAGGGGGAGAGAGAGAGGGGGGGGGGAGAGGGGGGACGAGAGAGAGAGACAGCATTAGTGAACGAGTGTGTCAGCTGCCATAGATCATTCCATTTCTCAGGCTCCCTCAGCCTCCTCCATGACATCACTGAGGAGGAGGACGAAGAGGAGGAAGAGGAGGGGGGAGGGGATCGTAAAACACTCTGCACACACAGTAAACATGTCTGCCCTCTCGCGTGACAATACCCCTTCAGTGAGCGCCAGCTGACGCTGAGCAGACACCGGGCCTGAGACCCTGGTCATTGGATTAGCGCTAGGCTAGGCTAGGCTAGGCTAAACTAGGCTAGGCTAGGCTAGGCTACGCTAAGCTATATTTGAATTGACTCACTGACTCCCAGGAGCCGGACCATAGTGGTTAGCGGTAGCGGGTTACAGTCCCTATGGGGGGGTCCTGAGAGCGTGAGGTAGTGGAAAAGCATTAGGAGGGGGCGTCCCAGCTGGTGCCTGATCAGAGAGAGAACGAGGGGCAATGTAAACACGGGTGACCTCCGACCCGCCCCCCCGAGTAGCTGGTGGTCTCACCAGGGGAACGGCCTGGTTGTGTGGTGTGTGGGAAAACACAAGAAAATATGAGACCACCCCCCCCCCCCCCCCCCCCCGCACCCTCTTTTCCCTCTATCCCTCCTATCTTAACCCACCCACCCCTCCCTCCCTCCCTCCCCTGTGACTGTACAACACTTCACACAAATCTGATGACACTTCTGTGTAGGGGGGAGGGCAGTAAATCTCACATCTACTCCAGCGAGGCGCACAACACTTCAAATAAGAGATAGAAATAAATAACTGACCACAACTCTACAAAACACTCCCCTCCCTCCCTCCCTTCCTCCCTCCATCCCTCCCTCCCCTTGACCGCAGACTTGAACCGTGGTAGGTAATGGACTTGTCCTTTGCGCCGATGACATACTTTGTTTTGCGTAAGCGCCGGAGAGCTGTCAGCGAATCGCGTTGACGGACCTCAGCGCCCGTGCTTGTTCACGGGAGGCCGGCGAGGGACACGATTCGGCTCGCGTAAAAAAAAAGAAACTTGTCTCTCAGCATACCCTGGCCACGGGGGGAGGAGTGGTCACGTCAACAGCTGTTGCCGTACGCCGAGGACAGGAGACCCCCTACGAAAAGAAACGTCAGTCACTGTAGCCCCCCCCCCCCCCCTGGATTAGCTGCCATCAACAGGCTTCGAGGAGGGTAGGAGGGGAGGGGATGAGAGCCTTACAGGACCAACCTCTCTCTCTTCCGCTACCTGGCAACGGTGCTGACAGACGATAGGCTGGCCAGGTGGACGTCTGACAGCGGTGGAGATCATGGAGGAGAGGAGTTGTGTGTTGGTGTTCAACTCTGCCTCCGTCTGCCTCTGATCCATCACTCAACTCAGTCTAACCGTTCAGCTGGCTCTGAGAGGCTCTCACACTCTCTCTGGGCATTTTAGTGGATATCTCTCTCCAACCCTCCCTCCCTCCCTCCCTGCCTCACCCTCTCTGGGCATTTTAGT
>NC_137676.1:64586047-64591047 GCF_963989245.1 Nansenia antarctica
CTGGGCATTTTAGTGTTTCCCCCCTCCCTCCCTCCCTCTATGGGCAGTTTAGTGGATGTCTCTGTCACTCTTCTACAGCAGCAGCAGCCTGTTGAAGAAGGTGATGCTGTCGTCTGAGGGGTGTGACTCCCTCCTCTCTGCTGTCAACAGGGTCAGGGGAGGTCAGGTGACGGAGAGGAGACAAGTACACGAGGAAAGGAACACAAAAATACCGCTTCTCACTCAGGTATAATAATAATAATAATAATAATATTAGCTTACATTTATATAGCGCCTTTTACAGACCCCTGGTCGCTTTACAAGGGAATGGGACAAACAGAACAGAGCCAGAGACACAAAACAAGAAACACTGAAACAGCTACTAATGGTTGAATGCAATGGTGAAAAGGTGGGTATTAAGGGCAGCCACACTGAAGGCTCTGTACCCAAAGGTCTGGAGTTACATCCCCACCTCCAATGGATACATCTATAGGGATTTGTCACTGCTAATGGTAATAATAATAACAACAATAAATATGCAGACATATTCGTATTCGTATTCATATTCACGTTTTTAGTTTTTCGACCTGTCAAATGACATGCTTCATCTTTCAGGCTTTGCGGTCGTAGCCTCTGACCTTGTGGTTGGTTAAGTCCAGTCACATGATCACATGATTACCTGCTATTCCCCTAATGGTTAACAGACCTGAGACCTGGACTACTGGAGAGAGAGAGAGAGAAGAGAAAGAGAGTGAGAGTGAGAGAAGGAGAGCAAGAGAGAGAGAGTGAGAGAAGGAGAGCGAGGAGAAGAAGAGAGAGAGTGAGAGAGAGAGTGAGAGAAGGAGAGCGAGAAGAGGAGAGAGAGAGAGAGTGAGAAAAGGAGAGCAAGAAGGAGAGAGGGGGAGAGAGAGAGATAGAGAGAGAGAGAGAGATGGAAGTCGTCATATATCCTGGAATGCAGGAGAACATGACAGTGCCCAGAGACGTGTAGTTATCTGGCAAGGGGGGAGGAGGGGGGTGAGGTCAAGTTCTTAACCTCTCCCTCGACCCTGTGGTAAAAACAACAATCGGCCCCTGATCCCTGTGTCAAGACCAGAGTAAAGACGGTGTGTGTGTGTGTGTGTGTGTGTGTGTGTGTGTGTGTGTGTGTGTATGTGTGTGTGTGTGTGTGATCTGTAGCCGTGGGCCTGTTTTAAATCCCAGTAATCCTGGGTACATCCCTAACCTATGTATTTACAACGGTGGTCATGAATCCTACACGGTGGAAAGCATGGGTCAACCAGGGACTTGTGTTTAGGAGAGCGAGGGGAGGGGGGGGGCAGGAGGAGGAGAAGGGGGGCAGGAGGAGGAGAAGGGGGGCAGGAGGGGGAGGTGCTAAGGAATGTAGTGGTGTTTAGACAAAGGCACGTGGCACGTGTTGACTGCTGAACAGGACTAACTTGTCTTCAGCATCCAGACAGAAATAAAAAATCTAATTTTCAACATCTTGCACGCTCGTGTACACACACTGATGCACTGATGACTTATATTGCACACATGTGACAAACATCAACTCTAATACCTTACCCACCCACACACACACACACACCCACACACACACACACACACACACACACACACACACACACACACACACACACACACCCACACACCCACACCCACACACACACACACACAACAACCTGCCATTTAGCGCGGCGCCACGATCCTTTACCGTGAGGGCTTTTTAATGTGCTTCCCAGATTGGGCTTTAATTAGCTGTTAATCATCTGTGGCTGGAGAGAAGAGAGGATCAGCTCTGCTCTCTCCTGCTGCTTCTCCTCTCCTCTCCTCTCCCTCATGTTGCTGCACGGGGCCATCACAGACAGCTACCAACCATTAACTATTTCAGATCTCAGATCACTCTCCTCTCCTCCTCCCCTCGTCTCCTCTCGCACTAAATGTTCCCATTAACTCCTTCGGTCTCATCTCCTCTCACCCCCTCCCCTCTCTTCCCCTCCCCCTCATACTTTCACCCCCCCCCCTCTCCTCTCCTTTCCTCTCCTCTCCTCTCCTCTCCTCTCTCCCCTCTGGTACCACAGAAGCCAGCTGACATCCTCTAATGCCAGCTATCCGTCATGACCAGAGCGCAGTCCGCCCCTCCATCTCTCTCTCTCCCTCCCTCCCTCCCTCCGTCCGTACCTCCCTCCCTCTCCCCAGGGGAACAGGTCTAACTTCCTCTGACGGTGACCCAATCTGAGAGCCCCCCTATCTCTAGGTCCATGTTGGGGGGGGGGTCCTCCATATAGAGAAGGGGTGCGCTTGAGATCACCCATCAATGATGTTTAGAAAGATCAACAGGAATGGTGTGTATACGAGGCAGAGGAGAGAGGGGACTGTTATCAAAGTGTAAGCCTGGCCCTCGTACCATCACGACCACCTCATCATCCCCTGCTTTCTATTGTCTCATTCATCCCCCTCTCCTCTCCTCTCCTCCTCCTCTCCTCTCCTCTCCTCTCCTCTCCTCTCCTCCTCCCTGCATCTCTTCCCAGGGTCGTTGCTGCCAAAGAGAATGCGTTCTCCGGCAACTAACCTGATAAAATAAGGTATTACAATTAGTTTTTTTTTTATCTCTCCGGTTCAATCTCATGACCCAATGTCCCTCTCCAACACCACTCCCACGAGGTGTGTAAAGATCTGTCTACAGCATCTATGTCTTCAGAGATGCCACTGAAATAACACTTAGCTGGTGGGAGGACAATGGTGTTCATTGTTCTGGTGGTCTGAACCCTGCAGGGCTGCTCTCTCTGTCTGTCCTGCGGGGGGGGGGGGGGGGGGGGGAAGAGGGGCTCTCTGGGTCTCCTGGTGTCTCTGTCTGTCAGATATGGAGTTACAGCAGGGGAGGGGGGCGGCATACACATCCGAGACATACAGCACACAGGTATGTGTCTGTCTGTTTGTTTGTCTGCCTGTATGTCTGTCTGCCTGCCTGCATGCCCAAAACATACTATAAACATCCACATAGGGAAAATTCACTTCAAGCTTCAACTGATAACCTGGTCAAATCATAACCATCTGAGACAAAGTGGCTTCGTTGACATACATACTTCAACTCACGGTTACTAACTTACTTACTAACGAACTAACTCATTAAAACAAGATTGCTCTCCAACTGAAAACTGGTTAAATCAAAATCACCTCCAGTATGTAAACGGTATTGATAACCTACACTACCATCACTGTATCACTTTATTACGTTAATATGACTTACTTTACTTATTTTTAATTGACTCTATTATTGTGATTGTGCATCTTGCTGCAATGCCAATGTTGAGTGCCAAGTCAAAGATTTTTACTCTTCTGTACTTGTACATTGGATGTAATGAAAATAAATTCTGACCTGATTCTGATCCTGAGAGTATGTGGTGAAGACTGAGCTACTATAAATGATAATACAACCATTGTTTTCAGTGTTCTTCCCCACAGAGGAGAGAGGTCTCAGGGCTTATTAGAGCGCGCCCCCTCCGCCCCGCCCCCCCCCCCCCTCCTCCTCCTCCTCTCCTCTGCCCGCTGCGCTGCTGGGTTGGCTGGTACTGTAGCTGGATCAATAACACTGGATTTGCACACAGTGGAGGGGAGAAACACTGGGCCGGGGTGTATCGATCTGCACACAGTCACATATGTGTGTGTGCGTGCAAGTTTGTGTGTGCGCGAGTGTGTGTGTGTCTGGGAATAATTGCCTCTGCTGCACCAGAGGGGGATTGGTAGGCAGTGCAGTGGATGGGAGTCAGACTCTTACAGATATATAGTATATAGTTTCATTACCGTGTGGCAGCCATTTTGATTTCAGACACACTCAGCAGATCTCGATCTCTTTCTTTATCTTGACCGTACCTGAGATACCAAAGCATGGGGGAGTATGTGGTTCACTTGGCACACGTGTAACACAGGGACGGTCTCTACTGTAACACAGACCTGGTCTCTACTGTAACACAGGGACGGTCTCTAATGAGGCGGAGGCTCTGACTGGCTCCTGTACAGCAGCAGCACCTGCAGGCCCGGCCAGGCCCATACATCATCTGTCCCCCGCACAGCGGCCCGCTCCCCGCAGCCCTGTTCTACCACATGGCCGTCAGACTGGGGCTAAAACCCTCAGCTGGGAGGAAACGGGAGGGGGGGGGGGGGGAAGTGTGTGTGTGTGTGTGAGTGTGTGTGTGTGTGTGTGTGTGTTTGTGCCTGTCCGCGAGTGTGTATCTATCGACACAACCAGAGTGCGTCTTTGTGTTTGTGTGGTGACTGTGGCGGCCAAAACAATGTGGCACAAAAGTGTGTCATCGTCGTCAACCCCCCCCCCCCTCGGCCCCCCTGTCCCCCCCTGTCCCCCCCCCGTCCCCCACCCTCCAGAGTGGGACACAGCGAGGGCTGAGTGATTAATGACTGGGGCTTGGTCATATCAGTGTCCTGATTACCACCACAACACAGGTCACAGAGCACAGCCCCCAAACCCACAACCCTCATCAGCACCCATTACCACGGCGACTGACGCTGCTTTCATGTGCTCCCCCTGGAAACACAAAAAAAACTCAGAATTGCTTCTTGCGTAATATTTTTGTTGCTCTGAGCTCTGCCCATTGAATCATATCAATAGTCATAACACCGGTTTTCCCCCCGGTCGATAAATCCAAATGAATGATGATTTCCGAGGGAGTGTAATGTTGGACTGGGGTCATAATAGCTCTACGGAATCTAGAGACATCAAAAAGGAAGAAAGCATGAAGGAGGTGGGGGAGGAGGAGGTAGGGGAGGTAGAGGAGTTGGAGGAGGTAGGGGAGGTGGAGGAAGTAGGGGAGGTGGGGGAGGTAGGGGAGGTGGGGGAGGAAGGGGAGGTAGGGGAGTTGGAGGAGGTAGGGGAGGTGGAGGAAGTAGGGGAGGTAGGGGAGGTGGGGGAGGTAGCGGAGGTAGGGGAGTTGGAGGAGGTAGGGGAGGTGGAGGAAGTAGGGGAGGTGGGGGAGGTGGGTAGCTGGGCTGTTTATGGTTTCTGT
>NC_137676.1:64593547-64603547 GCF_963989245.1 Nansenia antarctica
GTGTGTACGAGGCAGGCCCTTTAGTCTGGGCTGCCAGTGGCGTCCCTCAGCCAGACAGAGACAGAGGCGCAGGCAGAGCAGTGCCATTACTCATGGAAATTACATCTCAAAGTCCTCCTCGGTGTGCTGCTACCGCGCGTCAACACGCATCACCCCCATAAAAGACTTCAAACCCTCACAGTACAGTCGGAGCTTCGCTAACGCTTCACCTCACCCCCCACTCTCCTTCTCGCCTCACCCTCCTCCCCCCTTTTTTCGTCTGTACCCAAGAGGTGGGGGAAAAGGAAAGATGACACGTCTTTGTTTTTTTTCTCCACGTGTCTCAAAATGCACGAGCGTAGAAAAGAGTCGCCAGCTAAACGCCTCACCAAATATGACAGTGTTTCATTAGGAGCATTAGTTTTTTTTTTAGAAGACCTCGTCTGTCCGTGAGGAGAAACACTTTGTGTTTCATTGTGTATCATCATCTCTCGTTGCCAACGAGACATAACTCCCCCGCAATGCGTACGAACGTAAACACCCAGATGGAGGGGGGCGAGCCAAAAGATACCCTAATAAATCTGCGGCCCGTCCCGCAAAACATAAATACCACATGACCGTCATTAATGTGTGTGGGCATCGCTCCCTGGAGCGACTCACGCACAGTGTAAGCACAGGCCGAGGTATCCTCCGACTTGGCCGCCTACAGCATCGAGAAGGGAAACAATGGCAACGCGCTAAATGTAAATTGTGTTCTTAATGGTTTACGTTGATGCCCCGTGATGTATCGTACCTTCCCGTCAACAAAAACATGTGCCAGGCATAAAGTATGACCGTATTCCAGTACAATATAAAACCAGACAATGGGGACGATTTATGAGGCTCCGTAATGTAAAACGATATGTTCATATATCAGGTACACGTAAACACAGACCCACAACGACACAAACACTCAACTGCCCTGGGAGTGTAACTCTTAATTCTATTTCACTATAAAAAAAACTAGCTGGACTGCAGTTAGTGTTCCTACTGCAATAACCCTTCATAACCGGGTGATGTGATAATGCTGTTCACTCTGACTACTCGCTTTTATTGAGCACTTAAAAAGTGATATTGGACCGTAGAACACCTGCCCTTTAGCTCACCAACTGCCAAAGAGTTCCCGGAACACTCACCACCCAGAGAGCCAAGTGTTTTATGTGGTGTTTACCTAGCAACAATACTTTGATTGGCTACAAACTTAAGCATCATCATCGCATGCATTTTCAGTGAATAAAGTCACCCTTGGCACTCTAGAATGTCGAGTTTGGGCGACTTTATTCACCCTCGGCACTGAATGAGTTAAATAACTCAAGGGAGATGGACAGGGAGAGGGAGAGAGACAGGCTGACAGCAGGCCAGACCAGAGTCAGCATCCTTCTGATGATGTGTCCTAATCTGCCGACGACGTCGTTATGGTTATGACGTCAACGGCAGATTAGGACACATCATCAGAAGCTCGCTCACCCTCCCTCCCTCCCTCCCTCCCTCCCGTCACCAGAGAGAGAGAGAGTGGCCAATCAAAACAAACAAACACACACACTGGGCTAAAAAACACAAACCACTTCCTCACATCTAAGACCTCTCCACTCCGCAGCGCCGACCCCAGCCAGAGGGTCAGTGTTTTTACGAGGGCTCCGACTTCCCAGGGTTCACTGGGAGAGGCCTGCTGTAAATGTGACCAGGCTGGGGTCGTGGCACGACGGCCCCCCCTCTGCTGGGGTTCATGTGCGCGTGGGACACACACACACACACATATATACTAGCTCACACACACACACACACACACACACACACACACACACACACACATATATACTAGCTCACACACACACACACACACACACACACACACACATATATATATACTAGCTCACACACACATACAGTATATAGTAGCTCACACACACACACAACCACACATATATATACTAGCTCACACACACATGTACTAGCTCTCACACACACACACACACACACACACACATATATACTAGCTTACACACACACACACACACACACACACACGCACACACACACACACACGCACACACATATATACTAGCTCACACAAACACACAGACACACACACATAGCTCACACACATACACACATATATATATATGTATACACTAGCTCACACACACACACACACACACACACACACACATATATATATATATATATACTAGCTCTCACACACACACACACACACACACAAACTAGCTCACAGACACACACACACACACACACTAGCTCACACACACACACACACACACACACACATGAACACACACACATATATATATATATATATATATATATACTTGCTCACACACACACGCACGCACAGACACACACACACACACACACACACACACACACACACACACACACACACACACACACACACACACACACCTCTCTCTCTTAACAAGGCGGGGTAAATACGGGGGGCTGGCCCGCTACACCGCCCATTATGTGCAGTGGCCCTGCGCTCTGGCCTGGTCAGAGGCCGTCCCCTGTGATCCCCAATCCTGTCCTGCCACGGGTCACTGGAGGGGGCCCCACCCCAGGGCCCCCCCACCCCCACGCTACACTGTGCCCCCACCCCACCTCCCGCCCCCATGCCTTTGGGCTGAGGCAGGGGGTCAGAGGATTGTGTCCGGGGGGTCAGGATAGCGTCTCCTGGGCTAGAGAGACAGACTGGATCTGAATGGGGGGGGGGGTTTAACCTATAATCACCGACACACACACACACACACACACACACACACACACACACACAAAAGTTGGCTTAGGCTTTTCCCCTCCCTTTTGGAAGGGGAATAGAGTTTATTTTTTTCTTACAATGGAGCTGGAGCGTCCAGCTAAATGGTGTACTTAGCCCGCTGAATTGATACGTCTCATTTCTAATTCCTCTCCGACGACGACGACGTGGTGAATGTGATCATCCGTGTGTGGAAAGTCGCTGGAATTTCATTCAAAATGTGTGTGTGTGTGTGTGTGTGTGTGTGTGTGTGTTAACATTCCAACCTAACATGGAAGCGATGCCACTCGGTGGGGGCCTAACTCCGGGGTACAGGGGTTTGAGACTGGCCTGTGTGTGTGTGTGTGTGTGTGTGTGTGTGTGTGTTTTGATGGTGGAGTGGAGAGAGAGCGTGTGTTTTTATACAGAGTGACAGGTCTAGCAGGTCTAGACGCAGACCCGACTACGGCTACCTTCTCTCTCGCCGGGGCTTTCGCAATCAAGTGTTGCCGTGGTAATGCGAGCCACATGTCGCGTCGTTGCGGGGCGAAAGAGCAATCAAGTCCATCCACACGCTCGGCACACACACGCACACACACACACACAGACACGCGCGTACACACACACACACGCACACACACACACCGGCCCACGCCAGAAAAGCAGGCCAACAAACCTGACACAAGTTTGACACAAAATGGCCGTCCGCTGCCTGTTGTCGTAAATGTTTTAAGAGGGAGGGTCACTTGTTAAAGGCGGTGTTGGGGCCACAGAGGCCTTCTCAGGACCTGGGACCTGTAGTCAAGGGTCAGCCTGGGCCTCTGTACGTACACGTACACACACACACACACACACACACACGCAGCCTAGCCGAGAGAGGGGCCCGGTGGGCAAAGGTTCAAGTCAGGGTTACGGCTGAGTGAAGATGAGAAGGAGGAAGGGAAAGGGAGGATGGGGGAAGGGGGGGGGGGGGGGGGGGGTAGAAATCAGGATTTCAGGATTAGTTTGGAGCTTTGATCAGGAGCCCTGAAGCTTTCACGGTAACTATGACATGGATTGGTTGTGACCAAAACATGGTTTGACTTTCCCTTCCTCTCTCTGTCTGTCTGGAGGTCGGAGAGGAACCGACACGTGGTGTCTTCTCCCTGACCGACGCTCTGAGTGTGTCTCCCTGCTTCCTGGAAGGCTCCGGTTTCACACGCACACACGCACACGAGCACACGCACACACGTGCACACACACACACAACAAATCAAGGGGAAGTCAACTCACTGACTTCCTGTCCAATCCTGTAATTGTCTCCATACTGCCGAACACACTGAGGAGTATATTTGATGGATGTATTGACAGGTAGGTGGGAGAGGCTCCAGGGTGTGTGTGTGTGTGTGTGTGTGTGTGTGTGTGTGTGTGTGTGTGTGTGTGTGTGTGTGTGAGCGTGTGTGTGTGAGCGTCTGTGTGTGAGCGTCTGTGTGTGTGTGTGTGTGTGTGTGTGTGTATGAGCGTGTGTGTGTGTGAGCGTGTGTGTGTGTGTGTGTTTGTGTGTGTGTGTGTGTGTGTGTGTGTGTGTGTGTGTGAGCGTGTGTGTGCGAGCATGTGTGCATGTGTGCGAGCGTGTGTGTGTGTGTGTGTGTGTGTGTGTGTGTGTGTGTGCACCTTGACGTCAGATGTGTCTCTCTGGCAGTTCCTCCAGGCTCGGGACACGGAGGAGAAGGTGCGGTCGGCGTGGTCGAACTTCCCTCCTTGGAAGTTGAGGAAGAACGTGGTGAAGGGCTCCTGGAAACATCGAGAGGAGGAGAAGAGATGAAAGAGAAGAAAAGACAGTTGTCCGTAGAAGAGAACATCCTGCAGGAAGTCAGAATCTGAATATTAAGAAAAGACACTCAGCACACAATAACGCATCAAATCATCTTTACATTTACATTTTACATTTTTGGCATTTAGCAGACGCCTTATTCCAAAGCGACTTACAATCAATACATTTGAATGCTAAGCATGTGAATCAGCAGTCCACCATTCGTTGCAGGAAGAGTACTCTAGCTCGGGCCCGGGGCCATTGATAGAAGGAAAAACCTTCTCCCTATTATCGCCTTCTACTAAAACGTTTTTTTTTTTTTTTATTACTGGAGAAACTGAGAAACAGTACAAGGGGGGCAATAGAAGTTCTTAGGGACACAGTAGAGGGGAAAGCGGGTGTCTTTGGGAGACGTAGTGGTGAGGGTCAGAAGATGTCTCAGGAGGAGCAGTTAAGATGTAACCTGAAGAGATGGGTCTTCAGTCTACGACGGAAGATGGGTAGTGACTCTGCCGTTCTGACAGCCGTGGGGAGCTCATTCCACCAGCGGGGAGCCAGTGTTGTGAAGAGACGTGATCGGGCAGCCCGACTGCTGTGTAGAGGAGGTGGGGCCAGTCGGCCAGCCGAGGTGGAGGAGCGGAGTGAGCGGGCAGGGGTTTGGGGGGTTACCATTTCCTTCAGGTAGGCAGGGGCTGTCCCTTTAGCTGCCTGGTATGCAAGCACCAGGGTCTTGAATCTGATGTGAGCTGCTATCGGGAGCCAGTGCAGGGTGCGAAGGAGAGGGGTGACATGCGAGTATTAGGGGAGGTTGAATACCAGCCGGGCAGCAGCATTCTGGATGAGCTGCAGAGGTCTAATGGCTGAAGCGGGGAGCCCAGCCAGGAGTGCATTGCAGTAATCCAGGCGGGAGATGACCAGTGCCTGGATCAAGAGTTGCGCTCTTGATCCATCTTCAATGTTGCAACTCTAAAACCATAAACCCTTCATCAACCCATAAACCCTTCATCAAAATTACAGTTTCCTGTCCACAAACTGCCATTGGGAAACGTTCAGCATACACTTCTTGTGAAGCAATACAACCGTAAAATCCAACTATGTATTTGAGTGACCTTCCGTCTTTTTCTATGAGGTCACAGAAGGCCATGCAGACCTGTCTGTTTTACCTCCACGTGATTCTTGACAGGCTCCCTCTTCCCCGAGCTCTGAAGTTAACTAAGGAACTGGCCATTATGGCCTTGCTTCACTGTTAATGGTGCATTTCTAATCAGGCTTAATCTGGTTGGGGCCGATCAATAGACTGTCTCTCTAAGACAATAGCACCCAAGCGAGACGGACACAATTAGCCTGAGTGTGTGTGTGTGTTTTTGTGTGTGCATGTGTGTGTATGCATCCGTGTGTGCATGTGTTTGTTCATGCATCTGTGTGCGCGCGTGCGTCTGTGTGTATGTGTGTGATGACGCCTCATGCAACTACAGCATATGGAACCACACAGCAATTAAGACCACGGGTCCGGGGACGAGACGAGCACATCTTTGTCTCTTCCTCCAGTTCCTCCCCGATGTGGAGCCGCTGGTCTAAAGTGGATTTAGAATAAGCCGTCTAATGATGGGACAGGATCAATGGGCCGCTCCGGTGGGAGCTGTTGGGGGGGAGAGCTACTGGAACAATTACAGGACAACACAATGGTCTGCCTGGAGAGGGTTACAACCTCCCCAGTGTGTGCTGCACCAAGACTGATGGTATCTAATATTGGTCTATATATATATATATATATATATATATATATATATACACAAACTGATTAATAGCACAGCATGAAATGCAAGTACATTCCATCAGCAACTGAAAATACTAGTTGTTTTAGTTTCTTTGTCGCAACAAAACAGTGGGCAAAAAAGAAAAGAAAAGAAGAAGATCAGCCACATTATTAATGTTGGTTCAGCACGCTCCTTCTCTTTGTTTCATTGTCCATAACAAAGGTCTGGGACAGCGTGCGGTGCATACGTTAGGATGTGGAGAAGGCCAATATTTCAAACTGACACCAATCAAACCCAGGCCCAATTATAAACTGCAATTAGCCACAATGTGGCGCGCTACAAGTGGAATGATGGATGGGTAGTAAATATGTCACGGTGAGGTTGGTGGCATGTGTGCTTTAGTCACTGCAGATCGCACTGTACAGTGAGCCTGTCTTAACAAGGCAGTGTGTTCTGTCTTGTTAAGACCATCTTACTGTACTGTGTGTGGCATGTGTGCTATGGTGACTGCAGAACCGGTCTTAACCAGACAGAACACTCTACAGTGAGCCGGTCTTAACAAGACAGAACACTCTACAGTGAGCCGGTCTTAACCAGACAGAACACTCTACAGTGAGCAGGTCTTAACAAGGCAGAACACTCTACAGTGAGCCTGTCTTAACAAGGCAGATCACTCTTCAGTGAGCCCGTCTTAACAAGGCAGAACACTCTACAGTGAGCAGGTCTTAACCAGACAGAACACTCTACAGTGAGCAGGTCTTAACAAGGCAGAACACTCTACAGTGAGCAGGTCTTAACAAGGCAGAACACTCTACAGTGAGCAGGTCTTAACCAGACAGAACACTCTACAGTGAGCAGGTCTTAACAAGGCAGAACACTCTACAGTGAGCAGGTCTTAACCAGACAGAACACTCTACAGTGAGCAGGTCTTAACAAGGCAGAACACTCTACAGTGAGCAGGTCTTAACCAGACAGAACACTCTACAGTGAGCAGGTCTTAACAAGGCAGAACACTCTACAGTGAGCAGGTCTTAACCAGACAGAACACTCTACAGTGAGCAGGTCTTAACCAGACAGAACACTCTACAGTGAGCAGGTCTTAACAAGGCAGAACACTCTACAGTGAGCAGGTCTTAACAAGGCAGAACACTCTACAGTGAGCAGGTCTTAACAAGACAGAACACTCTACAGTGAGCCGGTCTTAACCAGACAGAACACTCTACAGTGAGCAGGTCTTAACAAGGCAGAACACTCTACAGTGAGCATGTCTTAACCAGACAGAACACTCTACAGTGAGCATGTCTTAACCAGACAGAACACTCTACAGTGAGCCAGTCATAACAAGGCAGAACACAGTACAGTGAGCATGTCTTAACCAGACAGAACACTCTACAGTGAGCATGTCTTAACCAGACAGAACACTCTACAGTGAGCCAGTCTTAACCAGACAGAACACAGTACAGTGAGCCCGTCTTAAGGCGACGGGGTGGAACATGATTGAAAGCGGAGCGGCGGAACCGTAAGGAACGAGGATTAACGCTCAATGGGGACTGAGATATGCAAATGTGTCTGACTGGATGGTGAATAAATCAATCTTTTATTAAAACATTATATTGCCTTATACGTGTGTTGTATCTCATACACAATAACCGGTACACACAATATTAAATACAAACAAGTTGTTGGCTACACTGGATGGATGTGGTGACTTAGGATACACAGTAACCGTAAGTGTGTGAACTAGAGTGTATGGTAGTAGTCGGTAGTGTGTAGTGTTTCACTAGGGTAGTAGTGTGTAGTATGGAGGGTAGTAGTGTGTAGGGTAGCAGTGTGTATGGTAGTAGTGTGTAGTGGTGTAGAGTGTAGTATGTAGTAGTGCGCAGTGTGTAGGGTAATTGTGTAGTGTGCATGGTAGTAGTGAGGAGTGTGTAGTGTTTAGGGTGTAGTGTTTAGTGTGTACGATAGTAGTGTTTAGGCTGTAGTGTTTAGGGTGTAGTGTAGTAAGGTTTAGGCTGTAGTGTAGTAGTGTGTAGTGTGTTCGGTAGTAGTAATAGGTTGTAGTGTAGTAGTGTGTAGTGTGTAGGGTAGTAGTGTTTAGGCTGTAGTGTAGTAGTGTGTAGTGTGTAGGGTAGTAGTAATAGGTTGTAGTGTAGTAATGTGTAGTGTGTAGGGTAGTAGTGTTTAGGCTGTAGTGTAGTAGTGTGTAGTGTGTAGTGTGTAGGGTAGTAGTGTTTAGGCTGTAGTGTAGTAATGTGTAGTGTGTTCGGTAGTAGTAATAGGTTGTAGTGTAGTAATGTGTAGTGTAGTAGTGTGTAGTGTAGTAGTGTGTAGTGTTTAGGCTGTAGTGTTTAGGGTACGTACGATGCGTAGCAGCCACATCTGGGTGAAGGAGGAGGTGGAGTAGTGGGTTCCGTAGTGGAACTTGGGCACCTGATCGTCCTCCCAGGATTCATAGCGGTCGTTGAAGAACGCCGCCCTCTTGGGGTTCAGAGCACCAATCGGCTGTGAGGAGAAGACGGAAAAAAATAATGTCATGACAACACAAACGCAACAAAGAAGAGAAAGTGAGAAAGAGAAAGAAAGAAAGAGAGGGAGAGAGAGAGAGAGAGAGAAAGGGAGAGAAAGAGAGGGAGAGAGAGAAAGAGAGTGAGAGAGAGAGAAAGAGAGCGAGAGACGGAGAGAGAGAGAGAGACAGACCGAGAGAGAGGAATGTAGAAAGAGATGTAGACATACACATAAGCTAAACAGTACATCAGAGAGAAAGAACAGAACAAATGAAACAAAAGTGGCTTTCCCATTTCACAGCAGAGCGAACACCCTTCCCCCCCCCCCCCTCCCCATTTTTCGGCGAGCGGCAGATATCGCACTGGGGGCGGGTAAAAAAACAAAACACCAGGCGTATTCAAACGACGCGGCTAACCTTTGCGCAATTTTAAATGAATATTAGATGCCGTTGTTGAAGATCAATCCGCCTCGAAACGGAGCGCGTTTAATAGCCGTGGACGCCCTGCGGCGCACTCTGTCAGGGAAAACAAATGTTTTGCGATGAAAGGGTCCCTGGGAACATCAATAGCCGGGCCCTCCTCTTTACCAATCTGTAGCTAATAACACCGGGTGCGTGGCGCCCGCTGTAGTAAAATAAATAAATAAATAAATGGATTTATTATTTAAGTCGCATTAATTTTCCATTGATCTTGCGAAAAAACCAATACCCCTACGGAGCCCGGGCTATTATTTAAATGGTCATTTATAGATATCACTGTTTGCCAGTTCAATTTTTATTAGTCTTCCAATGACTGTGCCCCCTCCTCCCTCCCTATACGGTGACACACGCACACACAGGCTTACAAGTGTACACAGGCGGGCGGGCGCGCGCGCACACGAACACACACACACACACACACACACACACACACACACACACACACACACACACCTCTGGATCAATGGTAATGGAATGATGGCCTTTTGAGGATGACGCTGGGCCGGAGCAGATCGATGTGATCTCTTTCATATCACAGAGCTGCTGTCAGGGGGGGAGGGGCTTGACTATTGATCTGTGCTGCTGCTACTGTGTTGGGTGGGTGTAATGGTGTGTGTTGGGGTGTGTGGGAGGTGGGGGGGGGGAGGTGGGGGGAGTGTGCTTGAGAGGAGACTGTGCATGTGTAGTGTGTGTTTGTAGTG
>NC_137676.1:64607879-64610379 GCF_963989245.1 Nansenia antarctica
TCACAAGTTTCTCACTCACTCCAAACTTTCTTTCTGTTGCTCGATTACCGTTTTCGGCTGCATATTTTACAAGTTGCAGTTTGTAATCTGCAGAATAGGATTTTCTTTTTGACTCCATTTTGTTTGTGTCATCAGCTGTCTTTTTCAGTGGTAGGCCTACTCGTTGTCACACGCCTAGAGCGCCCTCTCGTGGTTGTAGACGGTAATGTTTACTCCTTGGTTCATGTCAGTCAGAGATTACCGTATGTCAGTTCATGTCAGTCAGAGATTATGAATTATTGATATATAAGTCGCACCTGACTATAAGTCGCAGGACCAGCCAAAGTATGAAAAAAACCGCGACTTATAGTCCGGAAAATACGGTATGTGTTTGTATGTGAGATGAGTGTGAATGACATGTGCGTGTGCATGCGTCTGTGTGTGTGTGTGTTGTGTGTGTGTGTGTGTGTGCGTGTGTGTGTGTGTGTGTGTGTGTGAGTGTGTGTGTGTGTGTGTGTGAGTGTGTGTGATGTGTGTGTGTGTGTGAGTGTGTGTGTGTGTGTGTATGTGCATGTATCACCATCATCTAACTCGTCTATCATGTACCTACAATACACTCTAGTCACCAGATGAATGCTTCTACATCCCAGCGGTAGGGACCAACCCAGTGTCTGGTCTGAACGGATGTCTGTCTGTCTGTCTGTCTGTGTGTGTGTGTGTGTGTGTGTGTGTGGCTCCACTTCTTCCCAGGTAACCCCCCCCCCCCTTCCCCTCACCGCCCATTATACCCCAGCCTTTGTTCCCCCTGCTCTCTCTCTCTCTCCACCCCAGCTGATTTATAACGGCCATTTTGGCTCCGGCCGCAGACAGTCGCTGCATCATCCTACTGGAAGTAATCCGCTGTCCTCCCACCGCTGGGCGCCGTTACACGCAATTGATGGCCATTCCGGTGCCCTGGACTGGGCAGGCTTTCGAGTGGGGTTCTTTAAAAGCGCGTGAGGGAGAGAGGGAGGGTAAGGGGGGAGACATCTTAAGACTATCTTCCATTGTTGTGAGGTTCATCATCTGCGTGGTAGCAGGACGACGACTAGAGAGCATTCCTGTACTTCAGAGGGAGCTCGGCGTTGGGGAGGTCGGCTTTGACAGCAATTAGTAAATGATAGCTTTTTTTTGGCGGGGGGGGGGGGTGGGCACATGAAAGGAGAGTGTAAGAGAGGAAGAGGAAGAACGTTTGTGTGTGTGTGTGTGTGTGTGAGAGAGAGAGAGAGAGAGAGAGAGAGAGAGAGAGAGAGAAAGAGAAAGAGTGAGAGGGAGGGAGAGAGAAAGAGTGAGGGAGAGAGAAAGAGAGAGAGAGCGTGTGAGTGTGAGAGAGAGATAGAGAGAGAGAGAGAGTGAGAGAGAGAGAGAGAGCGTGTGAGTGTGTGAGAGAGAGAGAGAGAGAGAGAGAGAGAGAGAGAGAGAGAGAGAGAGAGAGAGAGAGAGAGAGAGAGAGAGAGAGAGAGAGAGAGAGAGGCGGTGTGGAGTACAGAGATGCTATCAGCCTCCAGTGATTAAAGAGGCGGCTCACTAAACAATGATCAATCGCAATTACACAGCCACTAATCAGGACGGCAGAGTGATTAACACACACACACTCACACACACACACACACACACACACACACACACACACACACACACATTACTACAGTCCACACTATTGAGAGTCTAGGGGAATGTGTTCTGGGCTAGGCTATCCAGGACAGGAGGCTCTGTTCAGGGCTAAGCTACCCAGGATAGGAGGCTCTGTTCAGGGCTAAGCTACCCAGGATAGGAGGCTGTGTTCTGGGCTAAGCTACCCTGGATAGGAGGCTGTGTTCTGGGCTAAGCTACCCTGGATAGGAGGCTGTGTTCTGGGCTAAGCTACCCAGGATAGGAGGCTGTGTTCTGGGCTAAGCTACCCTGGATAGGAGGCTGTGTTCTGGGCTAAGCTACCCAGGATAGGAGGCTGTGTTCAGGGCTAAGTTACCTTGGACAGGTCCCTGTAGTTGCTGGGCAGGGTGAGGTCCAGGCACTCTGTGTCGTAGTTGGTGATGACCCAGGGGAAGACAGGGTACTGGTTGATGTCGTTGTAGGTACGGCCTGGTGGGGGGGGGGGGGGGGGGAGGGAGGGGGAGAGGTAGAGAGAGAAGGGAGGGGGGGATAGGGGGAGAAAGGGGTTAGATAGTCTATAATAACCAAAGACCACATACTGTATGATATTTACTTGTACAGAGGACTGGTGTGTCGATGGATTTGTGGTGTGTGTGTGTTGATGGGTGTGTGGTGTGTGTGTGTGTGTGTGTGTGTGTGTGTGTGTGTGTGTGTGTGTGTGGTGTCAGTACATCAGTGGTGGGTTGTGTTGGTGTGTGTGTGTGGTGTCAGTACAGTGACATCAGTGGTGTGGTGTGTGTGCGTGTTTGTGTGTGTGTGTGTGTGTGTGTGTGTGTGTGTGTGTGTGTGTGTGTGTGTGTGTGTGTGTGTGGGTGGGTGTGGTGTCAGT
>NC_137676.1:64615379-64625379 GCF_963989245.1 Nansenia antarctica
AGTATAGAAAGATCACAACAATTCAGTATGGGTTGATTCATAATCAGTATGACACGTCTTTCACCGAAGGGTTGGCAAAACGGGGCCAATCAGTGTCATTCTGTAAACGTTGCATCTGTATGGCAAGAATCATCATTCAGTCACTATGATGTTAACATCAAATGTACAATGTACAGTATGTGCTGAACTTTCAAAAACCCACGACTGATTGAACATTTGTAACATAACCTGTCTTAGTTGTTCCAATTACCTGTCGAGTTCCAATTATTCTTCGGCCTACGCATCAGCAAGAATTCTCAGACACGCTGACATGAAGTTAACAGCCCCTGTCACGTACAGTACTGTAGTGTACGAGGCATTCCTGATTCCGACATGCAAATAACCATAAGCTCTGCGCCCAAGAGTTCAGAATGAGTTCAGAATGATCCTGATTCTTATTTTGCTACCCAGGATCAGATCGAGCTGGCTGGCTGATTTCCCCAGTACGACTCAAAATCAGCCAGGCAGATCTGATCCTGGCTAGCAAAACATTATCGGGATCATTGTGATGCAGATTGAAAAGTTTTGAACTCCTCCTGGTCCCCGGAGTCAACATGTCTCCCCATGTCATCGCTACAAACTAACCTTTAGAATGACCGTTCCTGTCGCAGAGGAATGACACCCTGAAGGTCTCTGTTAAGTGGTGGGTTGGGTTCACACGTATGGAACATTCCAACTATTTTACATTCCAACTACTGTACACCCTTGGTGACACCAGGCACTTGGTGACTTTCCCTGGGCTCAGTGTCAGTACTACATTGCCCTCCATTAGTATTGGAAAGAGGAAGCGTTTTGTCTTCTTTTAGCTCTATACACTCTAACAGTTTAAAAGCTGTAGGGGGAGCAGCAGCATACCAGCTTTGGAAGAACTGGAAGAAGAAGAAGAAGAACTGGAATAAGAAGAAGAAGAACTGGAATAAGAAGAAGAACTGGAATAAGAAGAAGAACTGGAAGAAGAAGAAGAAGAAGAAGAACTGGAAGAAGAAGAAGAAGAAGAAGAAGAACTGGAAGAAGAAGAAGAAGAAGAAGAAGAAGAAGAAGAAGAAGAACTGGAATAAGAAGAAGAAGAAGAAGAAGAAGAAGACGAAGAAGACGAAAAAGAAGAGGTATTAGCAATAACAATAGTTGGACCTGCTGAAGCAAGCCCAATAATGAAGCATCAGTGAACTTGTGCCTAGGGTGGTCCAGTAGTCCAGCACCATGGCCTACAGTGCACACATATTATGACCATGTCGGCATGGGTTCCAATTCCGGCCCATGCCCTGCTGACATACCCTCTCTTCCTTGCTAAGAGTAGGACTGCCCCACTCCAAAGAAACCTTTAAAAAAAAATAAACAAGTGGTGGTCTTCATGTCTCCTGTCCTTCGGCCTGTTTCCACGGTGGTATGAGTACATGTGACAAACCTCCCCCGGCCTGCGGATCAGTTGATTTCTCCATTTCCTCTGAGGACAGGGTGGCTATCAGGTTCCCATGTCAACAGCCCCGCCCTGCCGCTCCACCGCGCTGCATACATGTCATCTCCTGCTCCCAGCAAAATGTCACTTTGAGCTCCAAGTATAGGGTCAGAAAAGCAATACGCAATTTAGTTTTTTTTCAAAGTTGGGGGCTGGCTAGGAGGGGGGTGGGGTATGCGGGAGCCTGTGTGGCGACCTTTACCCCTCTGTGCGGAGGTTCATTTCACTACCCGCTGGGCCTCCACTGACAGTCCCATTGCTCGCCTGTGAGTCTCTGAGAAGAACTGGACCGGCGATGCAGCAAACTCTGAGACTCTGAGGCGTAGACGGCGGACATGACAGTACGGGAGGCCTCGCGTTCGCCGCCGCCGCGCCGCCTGACATCAATATTTGCGCCGGCAGACAAACTCGTGCATCTCGGACGCCCCGCTCCCTGTAAATAACACCGGACATCCTAGGAATGATGTCTCCCTGCCACGGGTGCCCTTTCCCTTGTAGATGAAGAAGCGGGCGGGGTGACGGGGAGCAGGATTAACGACCCTGGCGGAAGGCCGGCCGGCGCGGCGCCCCGACCGCGGCTGGACAAATGGCAGCGAGACGCTGACCGTTATTGTCCAACCTGGAGTTATTGCTACACATGCTTCTGCTGTGAAAGATGTGGTTGGAGAGGAGGTGGGAGGGGAGGGGAGGAGGGAGGAGAGGAGGGGAAGGAGGAGGAGGAGAGGAGCGGAAGGAGGAAGGGGAGGGCGGAGAGGGGAGAGAGGAGAGGGAGGCGAGGGGAGGGAGGAGGAGAGGAGGGGAAGGTGGTGGGGAGGGCGGAGAGGGGGAGAGAGGAGAGGGAGAAGAGGAAGGGGGTCAGTCTAAAGTGTTCACCTCCACAGACGGAGTGGTGGATGAGAATGAATAAACTAAAGGAGGGGGGGAGAGAGAGGGAAGGAGAGATACACCAGGTTTGGGTAAAACCATCAAGATAACAGAGGTAGGGGAGCTTAGTGGCGTGGCACACTAATGTGCATACCACAAGGTTACTGGTTATATTCTGACCCTCGACATATCTTGCATTTCATCCCCTCTCGCTCACCCATCCTTCCTGTCAATCTCTACTGTCTTTATCCCAATAAAGCAGAAATGAAACCCTAAAATAAAACATTGGGGTTTTTTGTTAGTTTTTTTATAGACAGTAACAGAGGTACAGAAGGTATCTGGAAGTCCATCTAGAGACAGCAGTCCCTGCTGCCTGCAGGTGTACATGGTCTCTCCTAGGTCCTCCAGGGCACCATCAGTCTCCATCACTGGCCTGGCCTGACTCTCTGACCCACCCACTCCCCGGGCCTCAGACACCCCCAGATGGGGTCCGCTCGGCTGCTCTCTTATTGAATCCATCTGTAGAAGCACACAACTCAAAGGACCAACGAAGGGAGGAGATGGTCCTCTGTGGCTCAGTTGGTAGAGTATGGCGCTAATAATAACGCTTAGGTTGGGGGTTTGATTTCCGCTGGGACCATATCTACTGAAAGATATCTGCACTCACTGCACCTAAATGGCTTATATCATTATATTATATTAAAATGCACTGCGACACTTCCTGAGACAAGCTGTTTGTGTTGACAGTCTAAAGGACTAAGGGCAATTTAACATTTTAATTAAGGGCTGCTTAGTTGCAAAATGTGTTTGTTTTTCTTGATTGTGTTTTCTAATGTTGTAATTGTGTATGATGTATTTTTGTAAAGTGTGTGTATGCAGGGCTCCCTTGTAAAAGAGACCGTGGTCTCAATGGGACCCCCTGCTAAAATAAAGGTACTAAGTGTTTGGGTGTAAAAACACCTATTGGATAACGGGAGATATTGAATAGTGTATTATGAATAAACCTTAAAGGAAAAGGTGTTGGTCTGGTGGGAACTGACCGAAGGGAAGCTGAAAACAGCAGCGAAAAAAAACCAGTAAGAGGCTCAATCTTCACTACTATGTGTACGTTTGATTGGCTTAATACAGCTTTCTAGTTGTTCCAGTACAGTACATTTCCATTGGTTCAAGTCTTTGACTTTCCTAGTTGAATTTCAAAGTGACACACCAGAGGACGCAGCCGAACAGAAAACAAAAGCTCCCATCTAAATTGTGAGGCTCTCTCTCTCTCTCTCTCTCTCTCTCTCTCTCTCTCTCTCTCTCTCCCCCACTCCCCCCCATCTCTCTCTCTTTCTCCTCTTCCTCTTTTTCTCCTCCTCCCCCTCTCTCTCTCTCTCTTTTTTCTCCTCCTCCTCCACCCCCTCCCTCTCTCTCCTTTCTCCTCCTGCTCCCCCCTCTCTCTCTTTTTCTCCTCCTCCTCCTCCTCCCCCTCTCTCTCTCTCTCTCTCTCTCTCTCTCTGCCGCATTGGGAGCTCTTCAACCTGTTTGTGCTCTGGGCTGCTGCTCATTTCTGAAGCGCCGTCGTTTGTCTCTGTCAGACGGCGAAACGACGGCAGAATGAAGAGGGACACATGAAGAGGGACACACACACACACACACACACGTGCGCACAAACACACACACAGACCCACACCCCCCTCAATCTCTCAGACGATCCTTGCCAATGAACCCTCTCTATCACCCTCGCCACTCTAAAATGACTACCCCCCCCCCACACCCTCCGCCGCCCCCTCTTCAGAAACACGCTTGATGTCGAGTGGGGCACGCGTTTGGGTTTTTGTGACACAACTGAATGAAATTTAATTGAAAATGCCCTAACAGGGGGGTGGGGGGGCAGGAGGGGGGTGAGAGCAAACTATCAGGGCGCCGTGATGGGGCGCGTTACAAGATAAATGAGCCTCTCAACACTGTTCTCTGTTGGGCAGACACAGTGAGAGTGTGTGTTTGGGTAGATAAGGAGGGAACGCCACGAGGAATAAGGAAGCTAAGGATGCTAAAAGCAGATTGAAATCCCTTCCCCTTACAACACATGTAATAAGCCTAAATTATAAACGCCTCATTTCAAGCGCATATGTTAACCCAGCGTCTGCGCTCACACGCTAGCTAGCATCAGGATACTCTGAAAGGATTTAGTTGGGAAGGATGAGGGAGGGGGGGGGTGGGGAGGAGCCGTAGGAAAAGATGCTTTTTTTCATCCTGCCATTCGGTTTAATATGCGGCCTTGCTTGTGCGTCTTGGAAAGAAAATGAGGTGATTGAAGTTCAATTTGTAGGCTGTTATTAAGCGTTTCCGCATGGCCGCCCCAGTTAAAGCATAACGGATGGGGGAGGTATTATTACCTTTTGGTCAAATGAAGTGGTGTGGGAGATAAGGTGATGAGATTAATGAGCGGGAGGAAGAGGGGTGATCCATCACCATCAAACTGAGACGGGGGAGATGCAATATTGGGAACTTGATAGAATTCATAGCACACACACACACACAGACAAAAAAACCTGTGGACTTATCAGTGTGGAATTGCTTTTGCATCCCCCCCACCCCACACACCACCCCTTCTGCTCAAGACACACACACACACACACACACACACACACACACACACTACAGCTCTACCCCAAACACCACACACACCTCTCTCTGAGTGAATGTGTACCATGTGTACACATATATTGTGTGTCTGTGAGAACGTCTAAATGGAAATGCCTGCGTGAACATACTGTACATCAGCCCTTCAGCTGCCCCCTCTAACCCCCACCTGACACCCCCGTAACCCCCCCTCTAACCCCCACCTGACACCCCTCTAACCCCCCCTCTAACCCCCACCTGACACCCCTCTAACCCCCCCTCTAACCCCCACCTGACACCAGACTTTACAACGGACCCCTGCACAACCTCGCTGTTCAACTTTAACTTTATTGTCATTGCACAGAGTACAAAGTACTGACACAACGGTTGTGTTTCACCAACAAACACATGGTGACAGCAGTGTGTGTGTGTGTGTGTGTGTGTGTGTGTGTGTGTGTGTGTGTGAAGGAGGGGGAGGGGGCACCACTGAATGCTGACACGGAGAGATGCTCAGACAACAGACACGGAGGCGTAGAGAGAGGAGCGTCTTCGGATCAAAGCACCGCCACACAGTCACAGACGGTACATCTGGAAGGACCGACGCGTCTGTTCCAGCTGCTCCTCCTCCACCCTCCTCCCCATCCCCCCTGCACCCTCCTCCCTGCTCCACCGACTACACAGTCCAGTCCGGGGCTGCGTGATCACCTAAACCCTCTGCAGCCAGCCAGGCCTGCTCCCCAGCACGGCTACGCTCAGCGACCCCGGAGAAGCAAATGAATATGAAAGATAGGACTAACGCAACCTGACGTCTGGCTGCGTTTGACGATACGCTTCCCTGGCGCATCATCATCCTCACGTAGGGCTACCGCACCCCCCCCACCACCACCACCCCACACTCCCCTCCCTCCTCACCCGTCTCCCTCGGTCTCTGGCGCTTCCTCCACACACAGGACTACAGCTCAGAACCCTCCTCTATAGCCCCCCTCTTCACCCCTCCCTCCTCTCCCTCCCTCCCTGGTCTCTGTTCCAGCCCCCTCCCTCCTCTCCCCCCGGTCTCTGGTGCATCCTCCACACTTAGGGATACGGCTCAGAAACCCCTCTATACCTCCCTCCTCACCCCTCCTCCCTTCCCTCCTCATCCCTCTCCCCCGGTCTCTGTTCCATCCTCCACCCCCACCACCCCCACCCCCTCACCAACCCTCCTCACCCCCCAGTCTCTCCCCTCACCCCTTTCTCCCCCCTCGTCTCTCCCCTTCCACACCCGGCCTTGTCACCCCCCATCAGTGGATGAGTTTATCAGACTAACGAGCAGGCCGAGGAGTGAGGCTAGGCTAACGAAGGGCTCTGCCCGGGCACCGCTGCTGCTCCGCTCTCCCAGCCAATCGGAGTCCTTCGCCGCCGCTGACACGGCCTCCCCCCACCCCCGGCCCTCTGGAGCCAATTAAGACGGATTTTGTTGTTGAGTTTGAGTGATACCAGGAAAGGAGAGAGGGAGAGGGAGAGAGAGAGAGGGAGAAAGAGAGAGAGAGGGAGAGAGAGAGAGGGAAAGGAGAGAATATATGTGAATTTTTATTTTTTTATTCCACACTTCTGTCCATGTGATACAAGAAGAGGTGGAGGGAGGCGGGGGGACGGGGGGGACGGGGTTGAACCTGGTCCAAGAGGAGAAGAATGTTCCCCCGTAGTGACAGTTTGGAATCATGGGACCTAGCAGACGGGGGAACCACATGACCTGACTTTCACACATCACTGGTCATCCTCAGAATCCACCATTAATATAAAATACCACTGCCTGTAGCGACATACAAAAGCATACATACACGCACGCACACACACACACAGATTTATGGAATTACAGAAAACGTACACAATTCCTCCAGTGGATTTGCTGAGTGGATTTGCGTGAGGAAGGCCTGATTGATAGGCAGTGTGATTGTTGTCCCGCCGTGTAGCTGTAGTGGAGCTGTAGTCGCTGGTCACATCCAGGGAAGTCAAATAAACCACAACACCGAGGAATAAACACCCCTATGAAGTAGACGGAGTGGGAGAGAATTAAAGTAAAAAAATAAATAAACAGGCCTCTGCTTTGCGTTGAGTGCATCGTAAATTTGCACAGACTCCAGGCCGATATTTACCGTTTAACTCTGAAACGTTGCTGCGTTTGGGGTTGTAGGTCCATGAAGGAAGTTCCCTCTTTGAAAAGGCTCTTTTGGGGCTTTTAGTTTGAGTTTAGCCTAATAGGGATTAAACCCCTTTGTCCCTCTCCACTGTGTTTGCTAACAGGTTCGTCTTTTCACTTTCCCCCCCTGGTCCGGGCGCTAGCAGCTTAGCCTTTTAAAGTGTGGGACAAAAAAGTCTTGTGTGGATTTAGGAAAATGCCGGAATGGTCTTGGGGTTAATTGGGAGAGAAGTGAAGCCTTTAACGCATTGACTCATTAAACATTTAGCCTTTGTACTGAGAGAGGCACAGACAAAGGCCTCTGGAGGGACTCTGGCAGGGGATAAGATACCCAAACCGCCAGCTAACGCTAATGGTGGTACCAGTGGGATTCTATTCACAAACAAGTGAAGTGCTTTTTAACGACAACCAAAAAACACTCCAGCCTGGCAACCCCAGAGAGGGGCCCTTCTATGTGTCGCCTCTTCAGCAAAAGGGAAGGAAAGAAAGTGTTACTTTTGGAGGTAATTACACAAAGGTAGGGATCAGGGTAGCCAGAGGGTATAACCCCCCCCCCCCCCCCCTTTCTCCCATCCCTATTCAGAGCCTGCGTCCAACCTCCCCCCCCCCCCCAACCCCAACCCCAACCCCCGGCCCACCTCCTCCCAGTTTAGACTTAAGGCGCTTTAACCTTGGGGGCCGGTGAGGGCAGAGTTGGTGGCTTTGGGGTGACGGGGGATAAAGGGGGGATCAGGGGACATAAGTGAAGGGAAGAGGAGCGTGAAATGCGGCAGACATACGCAAATGTGGGCAAGGCCGCTTTCTCTACCTGCAGCACCCCGGGGGCGCCCAGCCGCCAGATAACAGTAACCACCGGATAGATGCTGCTGCATGTATACTTAACGCTGACCTGCTGACCCGCCAACTGGCCAGGCCTATAATCTACCCCCAAGGAAACAGGCAGACAGAGAGAGAGAGAGAGAGAGAGAGAGAGAGAGTCCGAACATGTTTGTTTTGGTGTAAATCCGCTCACTTTTGATATACATCCAAGCGTCGATGTTTTGCGACCAAACGATCCTAGCACTCGTCCTCGTTGCGCAGTGAGAGTTCAGAGAGTTGCAACTTGAAAACGGGATAGAAAGGAGTGAAAAACCCCCCACAAAAAAACAGATTCCTTGATATGCCAAAGCAGCGGACAAACGCTTCAGGTCATTGGTGAATGAAGGAGAAAGAGCGAGGGAGGAGGGGGGGGGGAGCTTTTCACAGACGCTCAGGGGGCGCAGAGAGAATCGGAGAGACAGGCCCAAGCTCTGGAGCAAAGTGTTTAAAGACCCTGAAAGCATTGTCCCCCCTTTTAGACTTTCCCCTTTAAACCACCGCCACATTGGGAGCCCAGAGAACATCAGACAGGTTAAGATCGCTGACCGGCCCCTATCGCATTCTCTCCGCTTTCCCCTCAAACAGCCTTTCGGGCCTTTCTACCCTCGACGGGGACGTTTTTTCGGGGTCCCCGCAGAGCTCTGTGGAGGTAAACTCCTCTCTAATCCTGCTATTGTCCCCAGTGTAATTGGATTGGGAGAAGGGTGCAGTGTGAAAAGTAGACCCCTCTTAAGGGATATTTAGGGCAAGGAGCCTCAGTTAGGGTGTGGGGAGTGATTGGGGAGGAGGGGGCAAGAGAAAGGGGACTTCCCCTGAATAGAATTTAGGGGATTCTGACGTGACTCAATTGGAGCTATAGGTTATCTCTCCGGTGTGTGTCGTTGAGAGACCCGTCCCTTTAAAAAAGGTAACCGTGATAATAAATAACCTCCACACTCCAGAGGCAGGAGTCTCTCTGGGGTTAAAGGGAGTGAGTGGGAATGTCAACGAGGTGGTGATGGTGTTTAGATAACCTGCCTATCTCTGTTAGGAGACGTTCCACTGGCGTTCCGGAATAGAACACGGAACAGGGAGAGGAACACTTCTACCATTCCAACACGGAACATCCTTCCAGTTTGGACACAACGTTCCATTTTCCAACGATCAATTCATAAAAAAAAGCAATTAAAACCACTGGCGCAAAACTAAATTCTCTGGCTCATTAAACCAGAAACTGCTGATGGGTATCTGCTGATAAGGCCTATGGGGGTGTTGTTGCCTGTTGTGATGATGACCCAAGATTCCTACAGGCTATAATCTAAAAACAAAACACATCCATTTGTTTTTTTCCTTCACATTGATTCCTACATCCATTCCTACCATCGCGTGTTATTGTTTTCAGGCCCAGTGTTACTACGACAGAGCAGAACTCCCCTCCTCGACACGGCTATTGTCGTCTATCGAGGGGTCACGGTTGAGTGGGTATACAGGGTCCCAGTAGAAGAGCCATTTCAACCAGCCTGGACGGATCATTAACTGCAACGGCAGCGCCCAGAGGACAAGAGTCTCTGGTCCGCCTGCGGAGAGGGGGGACACCTATACAGCTGGGGAGGCCGGTGGCGGTAGAAATCGGAGGACAGGGCTCATTGTGATGCATGGAATGGAAAGAGGAATGGTATCAAACGCTGCTATCGCGAAGGTCACGACGGAAACACGAGCCGTCTTCAAATCAAACAGGACAATAAAATCTCAATTTAAATGTCAATAAAATGCCAACACACCCATGCAGAAAATTAGAGTTCCACGGTGTGATTGGATATTTTGCATTTGAGGCGAAATACATTAGCAGGATGACAACTTTGAAATCGAATTCAATTCAATAAATAAAAACCTCACATATATTAAAAAAACACAACTTATGATCACAATCAACCCTTTCTCCTTTACCATCCCCACCCAAAAAAACAACGACATTTATAATTCCTAATCCCTCTCCCTCTCTTCTCTCCCTCTCTCTCTTC
>NC_137676.1:64630379-64665379 GCF_963989245.1 Nansenia antarctica
GGGTAATATCCACGTACGCCACCACGCGGGGTTAAGGTCTGGCTGGCCGTCAAGGTTTAGATCCACTACTAACTTAAAAAAAAAATATATAGGTTTATAAAGAGGACATTTTGCCTCCTCCGTTACAAAGTGCAATCGATCGTGTATGTTATGAGTATAGAATCAGGAAAGAGGTTGTTGACAGGAGAAATAGTGCACTCTGTGGTAGACTATAGTACACTGGGTTAGGGTTAAAAGTAGAGTACACTAGGTTAGGGTTAAAGTACAGTACACTGCAGAATACTACTGGGAGAGTATAGTACCCAGAATACCCTCTGGCTAGGCTGAGTCATCTGGTAGCACATTACTGAGGCTCTTCAGGAGCAAGGAGGATCTGGTAGCATGTTACCTTACGGCTAGGGAGGGGGTAGAGAGAGTGAGAGAGCGAGAGAGCGAGAGGGAGGGAGGGAGGGGTGCTTATCAGTTGGGAGAGTGAGGTGAGGGGGCATGGACACTGTCCTGCCACTGGTGAGGGGATCACTGTGGAGTCGTCACACAGGCTCAGATCAAAGAGAGACTCTCTCTCTCTCTCTCCCTCCACTGCTCTTTTCTCTATTCAACACAGACCAGAGAAACCTGTCTCCCTCTCTCTGTCTTTCAATCTCTCTTAGATAATAGGGCATGTTTTCTGAGGAGATAAAGACTAGGCAGACAGAGAGAAGAGGGGTATGTGTGTGTGTGTGTGTGTGTGTGTGTGTGTGTGTGTGTGTGTCTGTCTAAGTGTGCGTGTGTGTGCGGTAACCCAGAAGGCCTCAGAAGCAGCTGTTTTGTATCGCCGACTTGTTTTTGTTTTTCCCTGGAAGTAGTGAATCCCTCTGTCTTGTGATTGGTCCGCCGGCGTGTCTGTCCTATCGAGCACGCAATATGCGTGTCTTCAAATGCGTTTCGGTGTTAAAGGAGTTCACCTTGGGAGAATAAAATGAATAAACGCCTACACGCTAGCCATATCTACTCATCAATTAGAACAGGAGAGGGGGCGTACAGCGAAAACACAGTCTGATTTATTAGCGTCTTAATACGACGACAGATATGAAAAAGAAAATGGAGAGCGGAAACTGAACTCTCTCTCTCTGTCGCTGAGGTATGATGGATGTCACGAGAGGCTATTGGAAATGACCACCGTTTGGCTCCGAAGGGTTAACCCGTAACCGTACACGGTTGTTAAAGTATTTGTTTTGTTTCTGTTCCTACACAGCAGTGACCCAAGAGGAAAGTGCTTGTGTGACAAGAAGACTTAAGAATAAGCAGCCTTCTTCGATTTTTTGCCAAAAAGAGGAAAGGCCCTTCTATGTCCCGACGCGGAGGGAATATTAGCCGTAGCTTGGAGTGCCTAGTGAGTGATGAGTCCAAGTGATTCACCCCAAAACAGACGTGTTTGCGTGACCGGGTGCTTTTTTTTCCACACGCCGAGGGTGAGGCCGAATTGATTGATACTGTTTAATGCCGCCCAGCGCTCTCTCTCTCTCTCTCTCTCTCTCTCTCTCTCCACACACAGTTTTTTCTCCACACACTCTGATACACCCACACACACACGCATCTGAAACATATACAAGCATGCACACACACACACACATGCACGCACGCACACACTCACGCACGCACGCACACACTCACACACACACTCACACACACACACACACACACACACACACACGCACACACCGTATACACACACACAACCCGTATCCTAAGGTGAACTGAGAGTGAGTGTGTTGGCTGACATCCCCAGCCCAGGGTGTGTAGTTAGTGTACAGTACCAAGTGAATATATTACCAAATAATGAGAAGACACTGCTGCAGGTTAGACAAGACAGGCATCGCTCCAACTGGAGAAACAACCAAGTGTGAAGAACTACAAAACACACTCTATCCTTCCACTCGTTAATTATAATTGCTTTATGGTCGTCACCAAGTTCAAATCGGTTGGACTCTTGTTTGAAACATTCGTAAGAATTATATTCCAGATACTGCCCGTCATGGTTCGTAGGATGTTTACAATTTGTCTCTAATAGTCATACTTACTGTCACAGTATATTTTATTACGCTACAGTTAGCGTGTTTCTTTGCATTTGGGACGTTTTCACGACTTTCGAGCGTGTATTCGTCTCTCTGCTGCTGAGCGTTTGATATTAAACAGCCTCACGCTAAAATAGAGACCCTCGAGTGTGTGTTTTCTCTGCGTACAGCGGAACGCCGAGGCTACTTGAGGATGACTAGTCCTTCAGTTGGGCATGATTCAGAGGAAAAGAATGTCAAATCTCAACAGTTTCGCATTTTTTAAATCTTCACAATAAATCAAGGTTGTAAGTCGACCGTCGACCATAGCAGGCCGCAGATCCAGGTCCGTTTCTGAGGTATTTCTGCTGTAAACCCAACAGAACAACATCCCCCGCTCTACTGAGGCCTCTGCAAATGGTTCACTTGAGCTGACCATCATGCTTTTGCTAAGAGTATCGTGTGTGTGTGTGTGTTTCTAATGTTCATTACACATTCTATAAAAAATATAATATTGAAGCACACTGAAAACAAAAATGGTTTGTTGCAATCTGAATCCTCCCACACACCCACGCACGCACACGCACACGCACACACACACACACACACACACACACACACACATCCGTCTTAATATGAGAGGTCTCAAAACAACAAATGTAAGGTTTTAAATAACTTACTTTGAAAGTGAGAAGCACTGATTCTTATCTTAATCAGTGTGTGTGTGTGTGTGTGTGTGTGTGCGTGTGTATCAGAGTGTGTGCCTGTATCAGAGTGTTTGCCTTAATACCTTAATCAGAGTGTGCGTGTGTGTGTGTGTGTGTGTGTGTGTGTGTATATGTGTGTGTGTGCGCGCATGCGTGTGTGTATTCGTGCGTGCCATCACATGAGCGGCTCATTACACTATTACACTTTCCTTGAACATGAAGAAAACGCTAATACGGCGCGCACACACACACACACACACACACACACACCACTAATATCTCTACGCTGAACTCAAAAACCCCAGCAGACTTCAGTGAGGAGTGTTCTCAGCCAAACCCGAGGCAGGTCAGGCCGGTGGACAGAGTCCCGGCCCAGCTCCCTGCCTGCAGCGCCTGCCTCGTCACCACTTCAGGAATGCAGGAGAATGACAGCCCAGAGGCTTTGGCCATTTCACCAACACTGAGCGCCTACAGAAGAACTCTCTCACAAGCTTCTCCATGCATCTTTGTGTGTTGTATTTCAGTGGCCATGCATGCGAAGCAGAGTAATATTTTTTATCAGAGTCGATTTCCCGGTGAGCAACAAATAAATAATCAGACATAAAGTACAGGGTGGGAAAGCTAGACACTAATACAGTAGAAGAGAGTATTCTCAGAAGATGGAGGGATAGGGATACTCTGTATCATGTTTCAGCCTCCTAAGCCTGGTGGATAAGCCTACACTAATGTGCTGCCCAATCCATAGTTGTAAACCAAAAGCGTGGCTTCACATGCTTCATTTAGATCGTGTTCCTTTTAATGGTTGCAATGCCTCTTATAGAACACAAAACGTATCTTCCATTTTGGTTTTCCTGGAATTGTAAAACAGTCATATTGAAGAAAAAAAAAAAAAGTTTATCACGTTGTGTCCTATAATGTCGATGTGAAAGGTATTCAAACTCGAAATTACAAACGTGTCACAATGTTTTATCCTGGTGATCCTCTAAATGCAATTCGAAACGAAATGGTTTTTGTTAATTGAATTCAACAATTATGGAATTGCTCAAACTGCTCTATCATCACAATACATTCTTAGACGGCCTATCATGAAATAAGATTTCTAATAAACTTACATTAGTAAGCATTTTGATAGCCGTTGCTAACACCGATACGAAGAAGGCCTACGCGTAAATTAAATTGTGGACGTCCAACACAACGAAGACGGGACTAGAGATTGTTATTTTTTTTCTCCAAATACCCAAAGTCGTTGCAATTAAAACACTTATGTCTAATTAAGGCGAAATGCCTGCAGGGAGACCGACATAAAAACACCGTGCTTCAGCAGACAATGTCCAATTGACTCCCTAATGAATTTAATACCCAGCGCCAACCGACCTGCGCCTCATTAACTCCAGTACAACGAGAAGCTGCAAATAGATCAATAGTTTGCAAAGACTTCAAGTGGCTTTCAATCAGCCGTCCGCTTTATTTTTCGCCACTCTTTCCTGCTAAATCAGTCTAGGCTTAAGTATCCGTCTCACACCCCATCCGCCCACCCCTCTCCTCTCCCTTCCCTGCATCTCGGTGATGGGTCCTTAAGTCATCTAACATGAAGTGCAGGGTGATAAGGGGACTTCAATTACAACCCCGCCGAAGCCCCGTCGGTCAATTATTCATCATGGACAAGGTTCACCACCGATAAAGCGATGGTCAGATTAAAATAACACGCGTTTTAGAAAACCGCTTACACCTTCAGGGGGAAATGTCGTTGTTTTTGTCTTTTGAGTTATTCTAAAAATTAATTGAGCGTCTAGAAAATGTATTAAAACAGAGAATCAGTGAAACACACAATACGCGTTATGCAATACATATATGCGTATATTTAAAACTAATAGGCCTAAGTGAAATCAAAGAACGACTTTATTTTCTATGTTCCATTAATTCAACAAAAATCCAAATGAAAACTATCAAAAGGCACAAGAATTGAGGCGAATTGGAAGAACATGTTCCCGAAACACGGATAGACTATACCATCGAATAATACAATATAGTGAAATCTCAAAGGGTCGTATGATTTCAAAGAAAAGACCCGTCTGCTCCACGTCTTCAACATGTGCATAGGCTATAGAAACTAAGGCGACTGCAGGTGCAGTCACCGTGAAGACTGAATTGTTTTCCTTTCCTTAATTGTGCCGTGACATGAAATGGGTCAAATGTGCGACTAATATGATGACTAATTTGAGAATAGCCGAAAGGCAAATTATCGTCATGAAGCATAAACAAAAAAAACAACAGTGTCTGTGAGGAGAGAACTTATTAAATAGAAGGAAAAAAGGCTGTATGTGATTATTTGATCAACAATGTTTCATATTGCCGTGTGCCCGCTATAGCGCGAATAGTTTATAACAGAGAGACACCGTTTATCCCAAGGAAAAGTTAATAGAGGTTGAAAACATACATTAGTATTATTATCATTACATTTTGTTATATTTTTAAAACCAAACAAAATGCTACAAAAAGACTGCATGGAAATGACAATGTCTGCATTTCCATTTAATTGATCACAAACAGCCTACTGTGCACTGGCAATCTGATTCATCTCATTAACCCCATTATAACATGAACCCTGAAATGGCAGCATCGTGTAGCCTGGAGCCACGCATGCCAGCTTGTCTGAGAATATAGCCTATACATTTTTGACGCAAAAATATATAAATAAGGACATAGAGAAATTGCTTGAGATTTACGGTATCTAAATGCACGATAGGTAGCTTACACCATTTTCCAAAGGCAATCATATCATATAGATAATATTACTAATATTTAAAATCAAGTCTAATTAACTTTATCAGTAAGAAAATAACATTAACAATAAATAAAAATAAAGGCAAAAAGAGAAACGTCCCCAAATATCCATAATGTCACAAGAAGACACACACGCAGGTATACAGCACCACTCACTCACTGCGCAACACTAGTTTTTCCTACTAAGATCTCCATTTCACATTTAGTGCATACACACCTGGACATGGGGATTATGTCCGGGCAAGACAAACAGCTGTCGTTAAAAAAAATAGTTATTGTCTAATAACTCCACAACGTACACCGTGTGTTTAGAAAAGGCCCTGTTATCTGTCCTCTATCTCTATGCGGCTCCGCGCGCAGCCAGGACGGTGGAAGGAGAAAGTGTGCCTCTCCGTGCAGGGAGTCTGTCGACGGCGCCTCTGATTGGCTCCTCGCATTGACAGCTCTGCCGTCGATTGGCTCGTCGCGCTGACAGCTCTGCCGACGATTGGCTGATCGCACTGACAGCCCTGCCGTTGATTGGCAGGAGGAGGGAAGCCCCACCTCTTCCACTCCTGCCCAGGGACCATTCATAAAGTACACAAGTCCAGCTCTGACATTACCGTACCGTAGCTCTCTCAGCTGAGTGGACAAATAGCGGGACCGGGGAAAGAATAACCGTGTTCAGTTCACCGACAACGGACAGGAGAGATGACCGGTCAGGGCCAGCGGGTTATCCGTTAGCGAGGACACGGACGGTATAACCGAACACACCCGTTCTGTGGCTCCATCTGAGTTGGACTGATATTTAGTAGCCTGTGTTCACAGAGTTGCATCCCTATCCGTTTCCTCTTGACACTGACGTCCATCCGCTGTGCTCCTCGCATTAAAAAAAAGTTGTGTTGTATTTTTGTTTCACTGCTGGGGGAAAGCGTCGCGCCTCTGGCTTACCGGTCAGCCTTGGATCCGTCCGCGTACTGCGACTCTCCGGTGTACAGCCCGGACCTCTGTCCCAACATGATCGCGACGCAGGCGAAGCTGGTCTACCAGCTTAATAAATACAACAACGAGAGATGCCAAACTCGCAAGGCGGCCATCGCGAAGACCATCCGGGAGGTGTGCAAGGTGGTCTCGGACGTCCTAAAGGAGGTGGAGGTCCAGGAGCCGCGCTTCATCAGCTCCCTCAGCGAGATCGAGGCGCGCTTCGAGGGGATGGAGGTCATCGCCCCCAACGAGTTCGAGGTGGTGCTCTATCTGAACCAGATGGGGGTGTTTAACTTCGTGGACGACGGCTCCCTGCCCGGCTGCGCGGTGCTGAAGCTGAGCGACGGCCGGAAAAGGAGCATGTCGCTGTGGGTGGAGTTCATCACCGCCTCGGGGTACCTCTCCGCCCGGAAGATCCGCTCTCGGTTTCAGACTCTGGTGGCGCAGGCGGTGGACAAATGCAGCTACCGCGACGTGGTTAAGATGGTGGCGGACACCAGCGAGGTGAAGCTGCGCATCCGGGAGAGGTACGTGGTCCAGATCACCCCCGCGTTTAAGTGCACGGGGATCTGGCCTAGGAGCGCGGCCCAGTGGCCCATGCCCCACATCCCCTGGCCCGGCCCGAACCGGGTGGCAGAGGTCAAGGCCGAGGGCTTCAACCTCCTCTCCAAGGAGTGCTACTCGTTAACCGGGAAGCAAAGCTCAGCGGAGAGTGACGCCTGGGTGTTGCAGTTCAGCGAGGCCGAGAACAGGCTACTGATGGCCGGCTGCAGGAAGAAATGCCTCTCGGTCCTCAAGACTCTGCGGGACCGTCACCTGGAGCTGCCGGGCCAGCCCCTCAACAACTACCACATGAAGACCCTGCTGCTGTACGAGTGCGAGAAACACCCGCGGGAGACCGACTGGGACGAGTCCTGCCTCGGGGACAGACTCAACGGCATTCTGCTGCAGCTCATCTCGTGTTTGCAATGCCGCAGATGTCCTCATTACTTCTTACCGAACTTGGACCTGTTTCAGGGGAAGCCGCACTCGGCCCTGGAAGCGGCGGCTAAACAGACATGGAGACTGGCGAGGGAAATCCTCACGAATGCGAAAAGTTTGGACAAATTATAAATCGGTTGTGATACTCGGTGTTATTAGTGCCGAGGGACGGTCGAGATTACACAGCTTCAAAGTGGAGGAAAAAAGTGATCTTAATTCTCCAAGCAATGTGAAACAATTGAAACAAACTGAAACAAACACGATTTAAAAAATAAAATTAAAAAGACTTTTACAATATGGAGAAAATGGGACACTGCCAGAGAGAGAAAGTGAAGGTACATTTTAAGCTAAATGTAATCATTTCTGTTTGTTTTATTCTAAATGTTTTCACAAAGTGAAGAAATGTTTATTTAAAATATATGCACAAAAAATCTTTAAGTGAAAGAATAAAAATGTAGCGTGCCAAGTTCAAATTTTTCATTATGTGACCTTAAACTGAAATGTTAATAAAAACGAAGCAAATTACATTACAATTTGGCCTTGTGTTTGTTACATATTTTGCTGGGGTTGTTAAAGGAAGACATGACTAACAGAATTCAGTTAAACCCATTACTGCGTTATTTAAAATAAAAACAACCGTTGAACTAAAAACCCAGGGTGATTCATATTTCTCATTAACCAACAACAATACGGCTTTAGGCCATTGTAATATTTAAAATACAAGCCTAAGAATTTAAATGTTGTTGAAATTGTCGTATGGGGAAAACACATCTAGTCGATTATTTTAGGTCAAACAAAAGTTGCAGTAGCCTACACATCAGTGCCATTATGTAGCATTGCTTAATAGGAGGATTTAACAATGCATTATATGCGTATATGTGACTATTCTGTATTGGTAGTGAGGTACAGTCGACACCAGAGTGCGTGGAGACAGAGAGACATAAGACTCAACCACTTGTAGGCCTAGACGGGGCTACACTCCAGCCATTTTGACGTTGCAATGAGAGGAAAGTCTGTACACTTATACATTCAAATCGAAGATCAAGTATTGCTGAATATTAGAGCGTACTATTGTTGATATTGTTATATCCATGTAATCATATTTTTGGTTTATTTTCCTCATATTAATCCATAGCGTTTGACAGTGAAAATAAGTCGCCAGAGAAAGTTCTGGATAATATCTGGAAAAGGCCTGATCCATGTTGTCGCTTTTGCAGCTTAATATAGAGACAGCAAATACACACCCACAGTCGCCGTAGCCTAAAAATAGAAACCAGGCCTATAGGAGATATGTGTTATTACTGTTATGATGACTTTATATAATTATTCAAGGGAGTAAACTATACATTGTAAAGTTCATTCATTTCAAATAAATACATAACATTTAATCGTCACACTCGACTTGCAAAATTCACAAAAATCCTAAGCAATCTAAATGAAGGAACACAGCAGACACGCTCTACCAAGCCTATACAGGGCATAATTGAGAAATTTAAGTTTTTAATATTTAAAGTTGTTGTTACTTTTACAGCTCAATGTTTCCTTTCTGAGTCTAATTAACATAACAGTATAGTAGGCCTAGGCTATATGCTATAACAATAGCCTATATTTCCAAACAACAAGCTAACCAGCACCTTCAATAGAAGAGACACAACATTATCTCAAAATGTAGGCTAATGTAATTATAATTTGCATGTTGGTGAATCAACCCTCATTTCCTCTTCATCGAGAATGAGGCAAGCTATCAGGCATATACAGCAGTCCTAATGGTTTACCTTATGCTCATCATTGGTGTTATTGCAACATTCAACACATGTAGGCCTGTATATATCTAGCTCACGGGCTGACAGACAGACAGACTGTATATATCTAGCTCACGGGCTGACAGACAGACAGACAGTGTGTGAGATGGAGCTGTGGGGGTATTAGGGGTCAGGAGAACCGGCATGGCCAGTCTGAAGCTCGCTTTATGAATGACATTTTGAGGCGCTCCGATCAATGGAGTTAAAGCCCGTCTCTTACCTTCGGATCAATGGTCTTAAAGCTCGGCTCTTCTTCATCCACCTCGAAATAGAGCTCGGAGGCGGTGATGGACAGGGTCCCTCTCACTACCACGGCCGGGGCGACCAGCTGGGCACTGGTGCTCAGGTTTACTGGGCCTGGGAGACACACACGGCCGACAACGGCGGTCAGAAAGCAAACATTAGCGCTTCCCCCTCCCTCCCTCCCTCCTCCGTGTCCTTACACACAAAAACAGTGTTTCAAAGGGCAACAGCGTGTAAAAGTAAACATATAAACTCAACAAGCGGACGCGTTGACTTTGATGGCTCTTTTCTTCTCCGCGAAAAGGCGGTAAGAACACGGCAGAACACGAGGAGTGGATAAGCGCTATACGGGTCCTTTCAGACGTCGAAATAAAATAAGCACACGAAAACAAAAACAATGTCTTTAAAACAGCAATTCTAGTCTATCATTCAACTGTTTTATGCAACAAAATTATATGATTAGGCTATTGTTAATATTACAATAGTATTATTGTTATTGATATTATATGCGGTATGTAACATTGAGTTAATAACCTTTGGAGTTAATATCAAGGGATGGATTTAGATCAACCCAAACATGTCAGAGGGATAAATGTAGGTTAAATATAGGCCTCAATTTAGAAGCAGGATCGTCTTGGTCTGAACGTTTCCCGTTAACCGAGGAAGGTGGTTTTGGCCCGGAGTGAAATAAAAACGTCAGCATCCGATCCGTAACCCAAGAGACGACGGCCTTGTCAAAGAACAGAATCAGCTGTCAATCAAAGCCCATTGATTGCGGGCTGGTGCGGCTCTGTTTAATCTCTCATCCATCTTAATGTATGCCAGTATGACAATGAGAGATCTGCTCAGGGGAGACGCGGTATAAGCTCCGGCCCGTTCACCGCATGTGCCGACGCATTGTGTCTGCAGATGTGCGGCAGGACAGCCTTGGAGCCCGGCTTGATTTCCCAGAGCACCTCGCTCTCACACACGGATGGAATAAACAGATATGTTCATTTGTGTCGCCCCCCCCCCCATTCCACCCCTCCTGTGTAGTCCCTCTCGAGCATTAACATGTAATCCGAGGGTGAAATAACATTTTTTTTCAATCACCCTAGACATTCAATTACACCTGGATCGGACAGCTGAGATAGTGCCCCCCTCCCCCCCAAACCCCCCCCATGACAATTTCCACTTCATTGCAGAACCCGTGTCACTTTATTAGACAGGATCACCGCTTTATCCTATTGTCATCTGGCACGTTTTAATAATTGCGCTCTGAGCGCATTTATATTATAATACAGCGACCAAGATTTTACTGAAAAGCCAAACGAGGGAATTCCGGGATTATAGAACGCAATCCGATTAGTCGTATAATAACTAAAATGTTTTCCAGGGATAGGGACACGCACTGACATCAACGGGTGTGGCATAACCGATTTCTAGCGGCTAATAATCGGACTGATAAGCAATTTGATTCGTTTGAGTCTTGTTAACATTGATGAGGCCTATCATACACGCATGGTCTATAGACCGCACCGATATATCCTGCATATAAAATTATGTTTAAGGCATAGTTCGAAGCACGATTATCTCGGTTGTCCTACAATGCTGTTTAATTATGATAGGCCTAATGGCGGTTCCTCGAATCGTCTGCGGAGACTGCATGCTGTCTAAATAGCCTACTTGTTAACGACCTGGAGGTATAATCATTAGTTAATGAGTTAATATACATAGTTTTAATTTAATATTTTGCATAAGGGAAGACAGAGAGCCATACTAGTCAAAACACCGCTTAACACAATAGGCCTAATAGCAACATGCGCAGATAAGACACACTTTGTGCACCCATGCAACCTCTCAAATATACAGAGGCTAAACACACTGGGCCTATTGTTCTAAACGGTGGTGTGTTATTTGTTTTTCTGCACTATCATTTCATTTCAAACAAAAATGCGGATGTTCTGCTTCGGGACTTGTACAACAGGGCAAGCTTGCCAATTGGAAGTGTGTGTGTGTGTGTGTGTGTGTGTGTGTGTGTGTGTTTTCTTCCCCCTCTCTCGCTCTCAAGTCGAGGAGAAGACGCAAAGCCAAGGCGATCAGAGGGACGTAATGAGCTAGTCTTGTCAGCGATAATGGCAGCCACCGGGAGGTGATCCCTCATTAACCGTTTGTTTGGAGCGCAGGTATCCGCACAGCACGCGTGAGCAAGCAAGAGGGGAGAGAAGGAGCGGGAGGGAGGGGAGGGGAGGGGAGGGGAGGAGAGGAGAGGAGAGGAGAGGAGATGAGAAGAGGGGCCTCCTCAGTATTCGACATGAAATGGATGAAGTGCCGCGTTACCTGTTAGATTCTCCAGTTCCTTCTCCTCCAGGGATGATAGTGTGTCATCGTCCCCGTCCAACAATATCTCACTCTCTGAGTTCTGATTTCCCACGGCTTGACTTCTGATGGACTGTTTGCCTTTGAGAATATCTTCCTCGGGAGCTGAAAAGAGTATTATTTTATTTTTTTAACCCGTCATGCGTAATTGTGTTTTTACCAAGTGCATTTTGTTGTGCTGAGGTGAGTAGCCTATACTAGCAAAACTTTGGAAATGCATAAACAAAATATTACGCAATATTATAATGTGACTATTCTGGTTCGATATCAAAAGTATGACATGTCCTATAATCGTATGGTATGAGGCCTATTCGGTCTGTAGCCTTCTATGTAAAATACAAGCGCATTACATGTGTTAATCAATAACTTAAAATAAAGTAAATAATCAAATGCATTGTGTAATTGAAAATTATCATGGATGTATTTACATTGGTGAAATATCCAGTTGGTCTCACGTTTTACTTTACATTTCAGAATGATTTGGATCGCCTCGAAAATGATTTAATGAATGTGACGTGTATATAAAATGTCTGAGTAGGCCTACAAGGCTAATTTTAATTTACAACAAGCCAAAAATAAATTTCGCAAAGTTTAGACCCACTAATTCAACACAGGCATAGCGTCCCATAATTCAGATACAACAGGGATCGGCGTCTGACGCAAACATGAACGTACAGTATGCGGCGGACAGATGGCAGAGATGTAAACATCATAATAAGCCATAAGAGAAAACTGGCAACCTTCTGAGAAAACCTTTTATGCTCTTTTATCCGCATCATACACACATGTGTCAAGTCATAAATCCAGCTGAAATACTGGCAATGACCCTTGCTGGCCTCGGGTTCTTCTGGAGATTACATGTTACATTAACAAATCAGATTCCTATCTTATCTGAGAGGTCTTTGTCAGAGGCGTTGTGCCAGCCTGTAACACTGCACCAACTCGCAAATGACAGAATGCAACATTGTATTGACGTTCTGTATTGATGTTGCTGCAATGGTACAAATCTAATATTCCAAATCCAATTGTTTGATTTCACAGTGATTCCACTGGCAGAGGATGGGGCAGCAGGAGTTCACTAACGCCACAGACTTTACATACAGTATGTGAGCACTTTCAGTAGTAGAGCAAGCAAACTAATAATCCAACACGGTGACTGTTAAACACCCAATTCTCCCTTAAAACAGACAAAGACAAAACAAATAGAATGTGTCTGGGCAGCGTCGTGTCCTGTAACGTGAGCCAAACATACACAACAACGCGGAAGGCCGGCTGTTTGATTTCAACTGAACATGACTTGAGGTTCCAAATGGATTATTTAAGAAAAATGGTAATCTGCAAACATTTACAGAGCCTTGCATTCCCGAGTCTGCATGGTACAGATCGACACACACACGCACACACACACACACACACACACACACACACACACGGGTGCACTGCGTATGGACCGGCACGTCTTCCATCTATGTAAACACAGTGGGAGAGACAGGAGCAGTTTCCCGTGTGTGTGTGTGTGTGTGTGTGTGTATGTTTGTGTGTGCTGGGGTGTATGTGTGTGTGTGTGTGTGTGTGCTGCGGTGTATGTGTGTGTATGTTTGTGCTGGGGTGTATGTATGTGTGTGTATGTTTGTGATGGTGTGTGTGTGTTTGTGTGTGTGTGTGTGTGTGTGTGTTGGTAATCAACAGGGCCTCTATACTCCAAACCACTGGACACAGAACCCGTGACCCCTCACCCCCCCGCCCGCCCGCCCGCCCCCCTCCCTCTCCCTCCCTCCCTCCCTCCCTCCCTCCCTCCCTCCCTCCCTATCAGATCTCTCTGAACAACACCACCTGAGGCGGGAGAGAGAGAAACCTCATTTGCATTCTCTAAAAATGCACAGCCTCTCTATGCAGCCAGCCATCGCCACGGACTGTCCAAAACGGTCCCGCAGAGAGCCGGGGCGCTGAGAAATCTCTTGTCATGGAAAGTATGCGCAGCTCACTGATATGTAGAACGGTCTTCCTGTAATTAAGTCTCCCTGGAGGATTCTTTAGTTAGCAGCAGTGAAATTACTCCCAGCTCCCTAATACATCCCACATGCAGGAGTCCTATTCACACCATACTGGTGCAGCGGCAGCAGGCCTAGCCGGGGACGTGACAGAAGAGTGAGCTTGAAAAGGAAGACGTGCGTATTTGAACTTCTGTACATTCCGACCGTAAACATGCTCACTAAGTCTCACCCCAACATGCAAATGTAGCTCCCCCGAGCATATGGCTGTGTCACGGTTAGTGTGTGTGTGTAACACCCGCCTACTGTACCACGGTTATGACTGCTACCACGGCTACAACTGATACCACAGTTATTACCGCTACTATGGTTACTACTGCTACCATGGTTACTACTGCTACCATGGTTACATATGCTACCATGGTTACAACAACAACAACAACACACACATCTCATTATAATATTACTATCTCCTGCGACGAGAAACAGCAGCTTTACAAAACAGCAGCGTACAAAATATAATATTCATATTCATATTATGCATGAAAACGACTTCATCTGAAAACCTTTTAAGGTCTTCAAGGTGTTCTGAAAGCATTGGGTCTTTGCATTCACATTTACAACACCATGAATACAACCATATTAACTATATATATTACTATAAATTAACTATGGACTATAGTAGCAATATTATTATAGGTAGCAGTAGCTATAGTAGTATATGTAGTACTAGTTATAGTAGTATAGGTAGCAGTAGTTATAGCAGTATAGGTAGTAGTAGTAGTAGTAGTAGTAGTAGTAGTAGTAGTAGTAGTAGTAGTAGTAGTAGTAGTAGTAGTAGCAGTAGTAGTAGTAGTAGTAGTAATAGTAATAGTAATAGTAGTAGTAGTAGTAGTAGTAGTAGTAGTAATAGTAGTAGTAGTAGTAGTAGTAGTTATAGTAGTATAGGTAGTAGTAGTAATAGTAGTAGTAGTAGTTATAGTAGTATAGGTAGTAGTAATAGTAGTAGTAGTAGTAGTAGTAGTAGTTATAGTAGTATAGGTAGTAGTAGTAATAGTAGTAGTAGTAGTAGTAGTAGTAGTAGTAGTTATAGTAGTATAGGTAGTAGTAGTAATAGTAGTAGTAGTAGTAGTAGTAGTAGTAGTAGTAGCAGTAGTAGTAGTGTGTAGTAGTAGTAGTGTGTAGTAGTAGTAGTAGTAGTAGTAGTAGTAGTAGTAGTATAGGTAGCAGTAGTTATAGTAGTATAGGTAGTAGTAGTTATAGTAGTATAGGTAGCAGTACATGTAGGTCTATAGGTATTAGTGCACAGAATAAAACATCTGTCTCTTAGTGGCCATAGCACCAAACATCAGAAATAATCATATATAATTAGCACAATAATCGAGAGCTGTTGTGAATCCCTGACAACCACATCTAACATTTTAAACCCAGCCTGAATTAAAGCCGTACATCATACATACATTGAAGTCAGATAATGCAAATAACATAAATTTTAAAAAAAACACACTTAAATAATAGTTAAATAAGCAGGGATGCCACGTGAACCGAATACCCCGACCTCTTCAACCAGATCATTCATGGAGCGCAGGACACAAACGTGAATACACCCCGACCACATCACCCATTACCCTATTTCAAGGCCTCCTCTTTCCCTACCGAGAGGATCAAATGCTCCCTTATACGCTACCAAAGTCATGCGTTGGGGGGCTGAGCAATTAAATTGTCAGAATTAACAAATTCGTTTTTAACAAGACCGTAGCCAGCAGTGCAGGCGTGAGGGGCGGGGGGGGAGAGGGGGTATTGATCTTTAGAACAGAAACATAAGTCTTCAGGTATTTACTCTGCCACCTCTCCTCCTGCTGAGCGGGCCCCCTTGACCAGACCAAATCAATCCCCAGGAAAGATGGCTCTTTCCAGCCATAAATACGTGTACGACTAGCCCCCTTCGACCCGGCCCTGGTCCTAACCGCCACGCGTCAGGGCTTACAGGCTGGAAATCGTCCTCCAGGTTTTGGCCGGCTATGAATGACGCTGGTTGTTGTGCCTCAAATAGCTGTGTCTCCCCCCGCATATCTTAATATGTAAAAATGGAAGTGAAATTTGCAAAATGTGTTTTCCTGGAAAATATGCGGGAAAACACATGGGAGCAATGTGACAATATTGGTAAGAAAGTTGTGTTTGTGCATTCACTTAGACACCCCATTTCACCTTTTCAACACACCTTCACATTAAACACACCTTCTCTAATATGTGTATCAGGGGTGTTCAGGACACAGGAAGTGTTATCAGGCCCATGAGTAGCTTGAAATAATGTTGAATACAGACTGGATCCTTCACTAAACGCTTTCTTATGGGTGTGTGTGTCTGTGTGTGTGTGGGGGGGGGGGCTCCCCGCCCTCCCTCCCTCCCTCCATTTTCTTTCTTCATCTGATGAAAATAATTACAGCCAGATATGACCCCTGCGCTCCGTTTGAAAACCCCAAGCCTGCATTCTCGTCTTGAGCTCCACTTCCGTAACAAATGTCGGGTCGACAAAAACAAGAGGAAAGGTTACATCAGAGAAGAGAAAGAAAAAAAAATGGACGCCCGCCGTCAAGCCTCAACGTCAAAGAGTTATTTTAATGATATACTCCCCCCAGCTGGAGCTGGGCGATCCTCTCCTGAGGTAACACACACGCCGGCTGCACCGTGACTAGCTGGTGACTTGTTTCTACTCAGTCATGATGACTTTTAAAGCAAAACACACATCACGTGGAAGAACTCGTCCTCGATATGGCGGTGAATATGCAGTACGTCATTTCGACAGACCCTATTGATTCGTCTTTTTAAGCGGAACGTATTGGCTCTGCCGAATCACAGGGTAACAGATTCATATTTGATTGACTGACTGATGATGTCACAGTGCGTCATAGGGTATGGGGGGGGGGGGGGGCAATTGGGAGTAGCTGATTGATGCCTCAGCTACCTCACAGCTTCACACAATGAGGATGACAACTGTTGTTCTGCTCACTAACAGAAGCTAATACAGAGAGGATGAAAGAGAGAGAGAGAGAGAGAGAGAGAGGACGAGTGTGTGTGAGAGAGAAAGAGAGACAGAGACGAGAGGAAGATAGAGAGAAAGAGAGGAGAGGGAGAAAGAGAGAGAGAGTGAGAGAGAAAGAGAGAAAGAGAGTGAGAGGAGAGACACAGAAAGAGAGAGCAAGATAGATAGACATAGAACGAGAGAGAGAGAGAGAGGAGAGAGAGAGAGAGAGGGGACGACCGGGCCTCGGGTCCCACCCTCCAGCTGCCTCCACATTACGGCCATTACGGTCTCTGAGGATGCTGGGATACGGAGGCCTTATTGCTTTTAGATCACATTCTTATTGACTTCTGTCACAACGGTCGTTTGTCTCCGGGACTGATGTCACGTTTGGGAGGGACGACCGCAAGACATATTGGAGCCATTTTCAGGACCAGAAAGGGACCGTTATTGGGGAGCGCAATAGGTTAAGCCGGCAAAAACCCCGGACCCGAGAACGAGAACGGCGCTGATTGCAAACCCTGGTGTGAGCCGGAATGGCAGGCTAGTATCTTACCAGAGACTGGGGATTAGGCCCTCTCTGGGGAAACTGGGACTCCCACTCTGAACGCGCCACCATGTGTCATATGGCTTTAGTGGCTAATGGCAGACTGTGTTTCCTCTATGAATACGTACAGTAAGTCAGAGTTCTGTGAGTTCACTGTGAACGTCCTCGTAGGGAGTTTATTGGACATCTGCACCTGCTGTTGTTATAAGCAAGTGCAGGGATACAAAGGGGAGAAGGCATCAGATCAATTCAACCCAATTCCGACGCTGGAGAAAATGGTAATCAATGGTGTTGGTTTAACGACACCTCCATCTTCTCGGTAATACAACCGTATCGATGCGGGTGTTTTAGACACACACTATTTCACCTCCTCACTGAGAGCCTTGCTTTTTACGACATGTTAGAGCTATTCTTCAACAGCCATATACTGTGGAGTATGTCGTAAAATGTAAATAAATCTATAAAAAAAAAAAATCCCCCTTTTGTATACTAAATATAGACAAGAAATAATGATAATCAGTTACGATATTTGGAAATGATTAATTCCATCTGAACTAATTAGCCTTCATGGTGTTAGCCACATCGCTACACCTTCTGAAAAATACTTAATTCTCACAGTAATAGATTGGTGACCTTTAGCCAATGGAGATTTATGACGACCTGATCTAGGAGGGTTCTAATTGGACAACAGCCTGGGGTGTCATCACCCTGGCTCACTGAATAAACACAACATGATTGCATATTAAAATAATATCATGCCACAACTGCAGAGCAACAGTAACAGTATATTAAAACATATTCTAATTAATCCAAATCCTGAAGCTATTCACACATTTTTTTTTTTTTTATCACTGCATTAGCAGGGAAATCAACATTGTCAGACACTGGTGCGATTTACAGTGCATTCTGAAAGTATTCAGACCCCTTCTCTTTTTCCACACATAAAATGCATTCAATTTAAATCATTTGCCATCAATCCACACACAATACCCAAGAATGACAAAGCGACATTTCAGTAAATGTATTAAAATTGAAATACCTCATGTAAATAAGTATTCAGAAAATGAAAAAATGTCATGAACAAATCACTCAATAAGTTGAATTGAGTCCATCTTAATGCAAGCATAATAGTTAATGTAATTTTGGAATCAATATCTTTGTTTGTATAGGGTCTCACACTGTGTGGATCAGGTTGTCATTACAAATTGAGCAAATGGAGAAGAACAAAACTGCGACCCTGGATGTGACCCTGAGGTCTGGGGAGACTTACAAAAATCTACAAAGTTGAATGGCGGAGAGGAAAAAGCACAGTCGACGGGACAACATCATCTCAGTCACTCTACAAAATTGGTCTATAAACAAGTGGCCAAAAATAATTACATAATGGAAAAATAATCTCTCTCATATCCATAACTGTGTTCAGCAATGAATTCAAGTGATACAGCAAAGAAAGTGACTGGAAATGTGTTTATTTGGTTTTACTACAAAGCATTAAGTTTAGTGTAAATCCAGCACATACAATGCAGTTTCTGCACCATCTACTTGTGTGAAGAATAGTGGTAGCTGCATCAAATTATGGGTATATATGTCACTGGCAGGGACTGAGGAGTTTGTCAGGATCATGAGAAAATGCAAACATTTGTTGAGTTGGTAGTGACATCCTAATCTACACAGAGTGTAACTGATTCCTATACAAATCAGAGACCCTATACAATTTATATATTCATTTAAAAATGACATGAACTATTGTTCTAACGTTTCGATGTCTTGTTGATGACATTTTTGCATTTTACCATATTTTAAGAGTGTCATAGCAAAGGGTCTGAATACTTACGTACAATGGGGTATTTCTTGTATTTCAATTTTAATAAATGTACTGAAATTTAAAAAAAACGTGTTTTCACTTTGTCATTCTGGGATATTGTGTGTGGATTTATGGCAAATTATTTTAATTTAATCCATTTTAAATTGAGTCTATAACACAACAAAATGTGGGAAAATTTAAGGGGTCTGAATACTTTCCGAATGCACTGTATATAACTCATGTTTGTACCAAGACCTACCTGCCAGCTTAAATCAACATTTCCCCCTTACAATTTTGTGTACAAACATTCAGCATGCAAACTACAACATTCAAAAAGGAAATAGAGATCCAAAGAACTCTAAGATCCAAACACAACTGCTTCCTATTGAAAGTCAGGGTCGGGTCATTTGCACTGGAATAAGACAAAGGGGGTTTCCCCCAGGAACCATCAGGGGTTTGGAATTCTACTTACCGTTAACGCCACCAACTGCCATGCAAGAAAACAGAAAAGGAACAAACACAAAGATTCAAATTTCTCCACTTAATCATTAAACTGTGATATGAATAAAGAACTGCAAATAATAATTTCTAAATAAATGTGTAGACCCAGAGATGGGGGGGGGGGGGTGAGGCTGTGTGTGTGTGTGTGTGTGTGTGTGTGTGTGTGTATCACACTGAATGAACAAGGCTTTAGTTAATGAGGGAGGCAAGTCGGGAAATCAAGTGTGTGAACTATTCAAATTAGACTGCCCCCCACCCCCACCCCCCCATTTTTTTACTGTGTCTTGTGGCACAATAAACATTTTATGGAAAATGTAGCGCTAATTTTTATGGCCGTGTTGGTGCTGCCATGGAGGGGCGGGGCGGGCGTTGCTGGCGGGTCGTGGCGCCGGGGTACGGCGCGGGGGGACGGGGGGCTACTGACCGTGTTCCGCGGCGGCTTTGAGCGTGGCCTCCGAGTGCGTGGATCCGAAGGGGTTTCTGACGAAGCGTCGGCGGCGCCTCAGGTCGTCCTCCCAGTAGTCGAGGCGCCAGAACTCCCGAGGCCGGCTGCCGTGGAGACAGAGGAGACACATGTGTTAGCCATTACAGGAACAGCATGGCAGAGCCCCGCGCTAGCGCAGGTCGGCCGGGGTCCAGCATAAAGCCGGCCTTGTTTTGCGTGTCTCTTTTTCCACCCCCTTTATACACACACACACACACACACACACACACACACACACACACACAAGTGCACACATGCTCTCACACACACACACACACACACGCATATTACCATGCATGCTCACAAACACACACAGATACAGGCACAAGCACACACACACACACACACACACACACACACAGATACAGGCACAAGCACACACACACACACACACACACACACACACACACACACACACACACTACCTAAATCCCTGTCCTTGGAAAAAAAACAATATCACCTTCATCCGTGTTGGCGACTAAGGTGTTCCTTGATCGTTTATTTATTTATTTATTTTGTTCTTTTCTCCCCCCCCTCCCTCCCTCCCTCCCTTTCTCTTTCTCTCTTTTCGGGAAGGTGAAATGAGCACTAAATACATCACGCAGGAATGAGGCGGTGACAGAGTGATCAGTTTCCTCACACACTGGTGGCATGTGCTCCCATTCCAGCCTCATTTCAGGCCCAGCAGGGAACCTCTGGAAGGGCTGGTCCACCGTGGCCCAGGAGGAGAGGGGAGGCCATTACACATACAGGGAGGGGGGGGGGGAGAGGGGGGAGGTAGCATTACCAATATTAATCAATGTCCGCACAGTCTCCGTCATTTTTCTTCCCAATTTGCACCTCCTTGCAGCAGGGCCTGGGTCAGTAAATCATCCAGGCTGCGACATCGGGGCCTGGGATACCGTTAACTTTTAATGAAGAGTCCCCACCATGTTGTTGCACATAGGATACCGTAAAATATGACTCAATTTAGACTCAAAAAGGGATTTAATTAAAATAATGTTTTAAAATATTCATTACCTATAGGCCCCCGAGGCAGTACACAACATAAGGAAATAGATTTTATCCACACAACATTTTTTTCATTCTTTCCCAAACCCCTCTTTTCGAAAGCTTGTTTAATCTAAAGAACTCATTTTCTGCTTGAGAGGAAACCGGCTCGTTCGTCAAAACAAATTATGCCAAATGTGTTCCACGGCCGTATTATGCGGACGTGTTTTCAGCATATAGAAACGCAAACAGCTGCTGCTGCGGAGAGCAGCGTACAGGAGAGAGGAGAAGTGGCCGTACGCCTGTTCAAACCACAGACGTGGTCGTCTAATCTAGGAGCTGGACCGACTTGAGATTCCACATATTCAATATACTAACCACGAACCTGCTCTTATGGGACACAGACTTCTCTACGACATAAGCAGGTCTGATTCAGGGTTGTTTTTCAGGGTGTATTGGGGGGTTGTGTTGAGGTGGGTGTCAACCAAATGGCTTTAGCAGTGGGTTCCAAAGCCCTGTGTGCGTTGATTTAGGGAGGCCTGGTGAAATATAAGTCTGTAAGTCCATTGTGCAATGTCCAAGTGAGAAGAGGTTTTATTGTACAACAGGGCCCCTACACCCAGGCTATATAAATCAGGATAATAGCCATCTAAGCACCCTCTAGATACACACCGCTTTAATGTCTCCGTGTTTCACTGAACGTCTGCAAATATGTTAATCTAACTAACGTCCAAAAAACACTCACCGCGGAAAAAAAAAAATGAAAAAAATAATAATTCACAGTAATTCACAGTAGCACGATGAGAAAGGAAAAATTAAACATGCCAAAAAAACTTGCATTTCTTTTTTTTTCTTCTTTTTTTTTTTTACATTTACAACTTTGAACACAAAACAAGTGTTGACGTTGGAACTAGTAGCGGTCCAGTGCGTTGTGGGTATCAGTGTCGAAGGCGTACACACGGTAGTTTATGTGATCTGCTCTTCCACGCGGCCCCCGGCTCCCCCACAAATCTTCAAACCCAACACCCAATGATCACACAGGGGCCTCTAAAGGGGGAAAGGGCTTTACACAAGAAAATAAATACAATTCCAACCAAGGCGCTTTAAGACCTCTATGCCCTGGCTAATGAAAACCATTAATTACTTGATTTATCTGAACAAAATAATGTCTCAAAAGCTGAATATAGTGGAGAGAGAGAGAGAGAGAGAGAGAGACAGAGAGAATGAGAGAGAGAGAGAGAGAGAGAAAGAGAGAATGAGAGAGAGAGAGAGAGAAAGAGAGAATGAGAGAGAGAGAGAGAACTCTTCCCATGGCTTGATGTGAAGGCATTCCATTGAGGGCGTTTAAAGCGGTGCATTGGGGGATAGCTAGCACACAACTACTTAATATTTCACAGGAACACATTCCCCAGCGGCGAGGCAGAGAGAACATCTCAGAGCTCCTGCATCAAACATTCATTTTGATACCAAGTACACGTGACCTAGGAGACAAGTGGAGGAGGAGACCAAACGATGGATCCCTTTGTAAGGAACTTAGACCATGAAAGTGTGTGTGCTGGAGGCACATGGGTTTGTGAGTGTGTGTGTGTCTGTGTGTGTGTGTCCTTGGTGTGTCTCCAGCAGCCTGCCTGTGCAGGACCAGATTTCCCCACCGTCACAAAAGGCTCGGTCCGTGTGTGTGTGTGATAGTCTCCCTACGCAAATGGCCACTTCATCATCCTGACTCCCAGCATTCATCTGCACAAAATTATTATCAAGCCGGTGCGTGGCGCAACTCTGATTCAGGGCCTACACACTCGCGCACACACACACACACACACACACACACACACACACACACACATACACACATACACACACACACACACACACACACACACAAAGACACACACCCTGGAAGAGGCACACCACACAGAAAGCATCCATCCATCAGAAGGTTGGCCATTGGTGGGAGTAATTAGTAGCGGCATTGGGAACTGTCACCTTTGAGAACGATCACTGTGACTCATATTCTTCCGCCACACACGCGTGCACACACGCACACACACACACACACACACACACACACACACACACACACACACATATATATACATATGCACGTTGAGTGTTTTCACAAAGATGATAAATTATTCAGGGCTCATCCATCGTCGGGGCTCCGTGGCAGAGTAACGGCGGCGCCATTCTTCAAGATAACAACAATTACAATCACAAAAGGCCTCCGCCGCCGCGCTCACACACCACCATGCTGTAATTACTAATTAGTTTACTCATAAAGGGACGCTCGTTACCTCTGCTGGGTGGCGTCTGTTGTCTTAAGTGTGTGTGTGTGTGTGTGTGTGTGTGTGAACAAGTGTGTGTGTGTGTGTGTGTGCGTGTGTGTGTGTGTGTGTATGTGTGTATTAAGCAGCACTTAGCAGAGTGCTGGATTCCTCTAAACCTGTTTAATGTCGACCACATTGGCGACCGATGAAAACGAGGCTGAGAGACTTTTATATGAGGTAGTAAAATATAATCAGGCTTTTTTTTGGGGGGGGAGGGGTGGACTTCAGGGGTGGGAGGAGCCTGTGAGTGTGAGTAGGTCGACCAACCAGAGAAGAGAGACAGAGATCCGAGCCACGGCCTTTTAACATGGCGTCCACCAACGCGCCTCACTAATGAATTAACGACGCAATCAAAACACATTATCGCCCCGTTCAATAAACTGCAACCCTGTAGCATCAACAGACAGCTGACTGGCCTCTTTAAAACTTCAGTTGCGCCACTAAATTGTCTGTTTGCTTCAAAACAGGACACGGTCCAAGTGGACTTGGCATCGGAGGGTGACATCATAAACAAGCCGTTTAATTGCGCTGAGTGTTGAGCATGAGCGCTGGCTGCAGGGCCAGGATTAATGAAGTGTTGGGCTGGAGACAGAAGCCCGGGGAGGAGAGGAGGACGGACCACAGAGCTACGCAGGCGATGTTCAGCTACGTTCAGATAGGTTCAGCTGTGTTCAGCTGTGTTCAGCTACGTTCAGCTGTGTTCTGCTGTGTTCAGCTGTGTTCAATAACACTATGTGCAATATGACAACCCTAGTCGTCTTACCTGTACAGTATAGTATAGTGGATAGTGTACATAGCCTTTATTTATGTAAACCAGCTCCTTTCCCTTCTTGTTTTTTTAGTTTTTTTTTTTCTTTCCTAGCACCAGGGGAGCCACCCCTCCCAAATTTCGTTGTTTGGTACCTGTACTATAGCAATGACAATAAAGACCATTCATTCATTCAGCTACATTCAGCTCCGTTCAGCTGTGTTCAACTACGTTCAGCAGGGTACATCCCGCATACAGGCCTTCCTCCCTTGGCCCGAGGTTCCCCGCCGTGCAGGACAAGAATGGAGACAAGCAGCAAGCAGCAAAGTATACACAAAAGACATCCAGCAGAGACACATATTTAGATATTATTACATATATTTATGGGTATGTATTTTGGGCATGTTTATATTATTATAGTTATTATATGATAGAGTATGTGTACAGGAAAAGGACAGGCTGGAGCTCAGCAAGTCCAATGCAACATTGTTATTTCCAGTGTGGGAAAAGGCCCACAGTGTTTATGGTATGTTGGTTAAAGCCAATGTTCAGACAGACAGCGTTCTCAGTCTCAATCACACAATTATACAATTCTAGAATTCATTGAAAAACATCCTCAATAGGCATTGTCAATCCATGTGTCATACACTAGTGAGTTTTTCTTATTGTAAAGCATAGAAAGTGAATGTTTAAGCCACAAATCTGATGGAGAAATATTCAATACAAATATGAACTACTGTAAGCAAAGGGAATATGTAAGTATTGGTTTATGTAGAGAAACGACATTAAGGTATGACAGTTAATGACTGAAACGCCACTATTCACGTCATTTATACTATAGTGACACTTGTCAATAAACGATGTCAATGACATTGACTTTTATTTGACATTTTAACATTATCATTTAAAAAAAGCAGATTTATTATCCTCTGACCCAAAAAATATTGGATTACTCGAAAACACAAAAGGTGTAACCCACATTATAACACATCATCTGTGTGTGTCCCAGCAGAGGACAAAGTCATTAACCTCCATTAATTACTCATACATAAATGGGAATTTAAGCAGTTGCGTATGAGCACCAATACAGCTTATCTGAGGCTCAGACCTCTTTCCCACAGACGCTGTTAAAAAATGTTAATAGATTCTCCCGGCAGGCCCTGAAAGTTTGATAGCACTCTTATTTCAATGCTCGAATTGTTCTTTTTCTGACAAGGACAAACGATTGCCATCCATCAAGATCCAATCAGACGGCGCCACCGAGAGAGAACGCATCACCCTTCCCGGTCCTTAAACGCTATTTACCCAGCATGCCTTTTGCAATTTCTTTCTTTCTATCTCTTTTTTTTAATTTATTTTTTACAACAATATTAAAAACAGTGAGACATTTGGATTGCCGGCCGGATCATTTACCTACCGCCGCTGTGAAATTAACTTTGTGAATAATGATTTTAAAGCTGGGGATAATGTGGGACTTCTAGAACGAGGGAGGGGTGGGGGGGGGTGATATTAGATGATATTACGGGTGAAGAGGGGGTTCATATCAGGATAGAGATTATGCAAATTATCCGATATGACCTTTATCATTCTAAACAGGACACAGGGAGACGGCACAAGCTTTCATACATCACTCCAACCAACGGCACGGGGGCACTTTGGGAGAGGACACACAGTCATTTGTTACCTTTCACCGGCTTCATTTGGGGTACAGTCAGTAGGATTGCATATGCAGAAGAGATTTCTTCCCTTTGGCTTTTTCATTAATGCAGACCATTGGCAAGCCTTCAAATTGCTTAAACGTCGCCGTATCGCCGAAGATCATTTCTTCCGATTTGCATAAACCATGTGTTTATAGGAAGCGGAGAGAGCTGAGGATAGATTGAGGGTTTGTCAACGGCGTGACTGTGGCTGAAGCGCTTCCTCTCTGTCAAAGAGTGGCGGCGGCCCCGGCGTCGTACATCCGGATCAAATTAAAATGAGACAGGAGCCAAATGCATGCTATGGAAATAGGGATGATTAAGACCAAAGTGCTGCTCTACATGTATGTTAATGCCCGTCTCCGTGAGTCAAGCCGCGAGCGTCTCCCCGTGTTGTGTATGTTAATCCAGCTCACCTAATGTTGTTTATGCATCTTCTGGAAGGGTCACCGCGGTGGCAGCCTCCCCATCTCTACTCTTAAATGACATCCAGGAGCGGGAGGGTTCCCTTTTGTGATGATGGCAGAGTGAAACCGTTTCATTTGCGGAGGAGCGTCTTAATTTGAATTTAGATGCCACAATTGATCATTTTCTGATCATGTTCGGGGGAATGAAAATGTGTAACAAGTGAAGGTAGTGATGAATGCTGTATGCAAAACAGTGGTGTGTTTTCTTAACGCAGACAGGAAGGAGAACATCTTGATCAAACCGAATAAACGCAGGTCGTGGATTATCCTGCAAGCCATTCAAAAGACTACTTTATTCCTTTTCTTTTTCTTTTTTTATTATTATTTTATTCTAATGTTTTTAATTGTGTGCATTGATAATCAGAAGGAATGCATCTTGACTCCTGTTCTTCCCACTTTGTTCCTTCACATCCAGTGAAGATATGGTGAGTCTTATTATTGTTTTCTGAGCTTAATATGGTTCTGTATGTCAATGCGCGCGCACACACACACCACCCAAGTTCATATTCACACGCCCCCTCTGAAAAACACCCTCAAACGGGTGAAACTTCCCCTGTCATCAAGAGAGCACCCGCCCTGAGCGCGCTCAACCTCTCCCGTCTCATCTCCAGCTCCACAAACAAGCCTCCTTCAGATCACATGACTTCACAGCAACATCCCGACCCAGACACACTCCGCAGCAGAGACAATAAGCGGTCTCCTAACCTCCCAACACAATGCACCACAACACCACTCATCCCAATTACTCTACAAGGACTCTCTATACCACTAACACCATCTCTGTGAGAGGAGAGAAGAGGAAGAGAGAGAGAGAGAGATACAACCATCTTTTGAAGATTGCTGGTTGGCTCGCGGGGATCAAAGTCAAAGTGCTCCCGTGGGGAGGAGGATGCGAGAGACTGCCGACTCCCCGCCACGCCACAGAGGCGCCGGCCAAATGAAAAATGCAAATACGGGCCTAATTACCACAGGCTTAGTATCACGCACTCGCCAATTAGCAGCAATTAAACTCAGTGTAAATTCAGTGACAAAGGGGTCTGGAAAATTACACGCTAATTGTATTCTGCTACCAGGGGGAGGAGAGGGAGGAGGGTGTGGCAGCCTGTGTTTAAATATGGGGTTAATATCAGCAAAATGCTGCTTTGGTTGTGTCGTCAAAACAACCCTCCGCCCCAACCCCACCACTCCTGCATTTTTAATAGACTGAAACGTCTTCAAAGACAGTTGGATTGTTCTTTGAGGACTATAAAGAATGAACATCAAGCATATCCCCCCCCCAAAAAAAAATATATATATTAAATCGAGGCCAATACATCTCGAAATCATGCATGGATGTGTTCAATTTCAGCCAAATGTAATGTGTCAAATGTGTCGTGAAAAAATACCAGTGTCAAAGATGCAACGAATTGAATGTTTACCATCATCTGTATTTTTGATGGAGCATCACATTTATTTTTCGGTGGTTTTGACAACGTGCATTTAGGCACATCTATCACTTCCTGGTCGGTAATGATGGTATCCAGTGGACCAGAATTGCATAATTCTGCCATTACCGGTCTATTCTAATAATCACCTGACCTCTACCCTTCAGACCTGATCTTCAATGTCATGACAAATCTAAACTGGCACAGAATGCTCCGAACTAGAGCACCCACACCCACGCACACGCAACCACACACCCACACATACACGCAACCACACACACAACCACACAGACATACACACACACGCAACCACATGCAACCACACACTCAATCGCACGCAATCGCACACACACACACACACACACTGCTGTGCAAAGGCACAAGGTCGCCAAGGATTGGGAAAAGCTTTGGCCGCTTCAGGCTCTGTCAGTTTTGAACTTCTCATTTATAACATCAGGTCAACATCATCCATAACTGTACACACACACACACACACACACACACACACACACACACACACACGTATCCACACACACACACACACACACACACACACACACAAACACACACACACACACACACACACGTATCCACACACACACACACACACACACACAAACACACACACACACACACACACACTACAATTGTACAATTGGAATGGTTTCACGTGTAGAATGTTAGTCTCAAAAGGATGGGGAGAATCATGAACACTACCCAAAAATAAAATGATATCAAAGCATCCATCACCCAATAACGTCCAGTTACTCGTAAACAAATAGAATTTGTTTGAACGTATTTGGTATCAAACACAAAATTCTTCCTACAAATATCACTTCACAATCAATTTGCAGGTTTTGGCCTGTGCATCTTAAGCCTGACACACAAACACACACACACAGATTACTCTCTCTCTCTCTCTCTCTCTCTCTCTCACACACACACACACACAGATTACTCTCTCACTCACACACACACACACACACACACACACACACACACACACACAGATTACTCTCTCACTCTCACACACACACACGCTCGCTCTCACACACACACACGCTCGCTCTCACTCACACACACACACACACACACACACACACACACACACACACACACACACCCTCCTCCTCCCTCTGTATTCTAATGCAGTGTCCCCTGCCCCTGCGTTAGTGTGATTCGGAGCCAGGAGCCAGGAGGCAATGACAGGCTCATCTAACACGGCTGTCTGGTATTCATGAGGGCCGCCTCCCCTCCTCCCCTCCTCCCCTCCTCTCCATCATACGGCTCTGCCCATTATACAGCACTTATGGCACAATGACTGTGCGCGCGGCGAGTAATCATGTCAAGTGTAGCACTTGGGGCTGGGAGGTAGTGGCTCCTGTAGATTAGTAGTAGGACTAGGGGTGTTAGTACAGTGGCTTGTAAGCCTATAAAAAGGGTCCATCACAAAAAGCTGAAAAAATATCAATGCAAGTCGTATGTAAAAAAATGTAATATAAATACAATTAAATTTAAATTAAAAAGCAATTGATTGCCTGATGGAAATGGAGAACGAGGGTGGGAACGCTTTTTGTAGATGAAACCGAAATGCTCATTTGGGGGTGAGGAGGGATCGTGTCCTGGATGAAAACAAAACAAAACAAAAACTAAAAAATAAGAAAAGAAATGCAAGCATTCTCCTGCTGTGACATTCTAATGTTCTTTGCTGTTGTTTTGAACGACGTTGTTAATAAATCCATCCCCGTTTTGTCTGAAAGCATATCCCCCCAAAAAACACCACAAATCAGCGACCGGCTCTCCTACGGTAATACACTTTATTTATATAGCATCTTTTAAAACAAATTTTACACCAATAGACTCCCTTATGGAGTGCATTGATCGAATTCATAACTGGATGTGTCAGAATTTCTTATAATTAAACAAACACAAAACGGAGACTATTTGGAGCCAAAAAGAAAAAGCTTGTGGTTGGTGCTCACCAGAATCTCTTTCCATACAAAGTAAAGATCAGGTTAGAAACCACGGTGTCAGATTCAAGCTTAAGTTTTAACTCCCACATTAAGTCAACAACAAAAACAGCTTATTATCGTCTGAAAAATATAGCGATAATTAGGGGTTATATGTCCAAGCATGATCTTGAAAAACCTATCCACACTTTTATATCTAACAGGATAGACTACTGGAATGGCCTTTTTTCAGGACTCTCCAAACAGGCACTTAGACAATCACAACGTATTCAAAATGCTACTGCAAGAGTCCTGACTAAAACTAGGAAGTTTGATCACATTTCTCCCATTCTTAGATCACTACACTGGCTCCCAGTACACTGCCTCACAGAATAGATTTTAAAATCATGCTTCTGGTCTACAAATCCCTGAATGGAGTAGGACCAAAATACATCTCTAATATATTAGTGCCTTATGAACCTGCTAGATCCCGAAGATCATCTGAGGCTGGCCTTTTAACTGTTCCAAGAGTGAGCACCAAAAGAGGAGAGACAGTGTTCGCTCACTATACGGCAAACAATTTGAACAAGCTATCAAAAAACATTAGGTCAGCCCCATCTTTATACATTTTTGTGTCTGTTATTTGACAGTTTAGGCTAGGTTTTTAACTGATTTGTTTTTATGTATTGATTTTAAACTTGAACCTTTTCAATTGTTATTGTAGTGCACTTCACTTGTTCAGCTTTTCATTTATTGGATTTTAAATGGTGACTATTTTTATTTAAACTTTTTAATTGTTATTTTATTGCACTTTTTAAATGTTTTTATGTAAAGCACTGTGAGTTTGCATTCAGTTGTATGAATATGTACTATATAAATACATATTGCCTTGGCTTGCAGTGTTAAAACAGTGTTTAACAGTAAAACGCAACACATTAAAAATAATATGTTTAAAGAAAAAAAAAAATCTGATCTTGCTAGCCTCATATCTTCCCTATAGGGGGCGCTAGTCTGGAGGGGGGAGACAAAGTAAATCCTGAGCAGAATAAAAAAAAACTGAAGGTCCTGGAAGGTGTAAAGGATGTCTTCCCCCTCTCCCTCCCTCCCACTTCACTCAGGGGATATACGCCCGTTTTTTTATTTTTTATGTGCCCTTTTCTGCTTTCGCTGCAAAAGAAAGTGCTGGATCACAAAGATAAAGGCGGATCTTTTGGTAAATGGTGAAAGTGGCGAAATAAATGACCCGCCGGGCCTAGTGTGTAATTACAGCTGCTGGGAGTGCACCGATCTATCAAGAGGAGAGGGGGAGGAAGTGGGGGAGGAGGGGGGTGACACGCTGCAGTGGGGTTAGTCAAAGGAGATAGCCTTTGACTAACTACTGGACCTCGACAATCGATACTCCCTAGATATTGCTCCCCGGGAGGGAGAGAGAAAAAAAGGCCTTAAAAACTTCCCAAATGGCTTTTCATTCAGATATTGATCAGACCCCTATATCGTGACCTTGCCTGGCCAAGGCCATATACTTTCCTAAGGGTATATGAAACTCATAAATCTGAGGAGTTGCTACAGCTATCTCTTCACAGTGGGGCCTGGGGATGGGGCTGGGGGCTGGAGGGCTGGGGCTGGAGCACTGGGGCTGGGGATGAGGCTGGGGATGAACCTGGAGGGCTGGGGCTGGGGGCTGGAGGGCTGGGGCTGGGGATGGAGGGCTGGGGCTGGGGCTGGAGGACTAGGGCTGGGGCTAGGGATGAGGCTGGAGGGCTGGGGCTGGGGAAGAGGCTGGGGCTGGGGCTGGAGGACTGGGGCTGGGGGCTGGAGGACTAGGGCTGAGGCTGAGGCAGGGGCTATGAAAAGTGGTGGTAGTAGCGGTGTGGTGTAGTAATAGGTCTTTCTGAAGGAGTGGAGGACTCCCTTCACACTTTACAAGAGAGATTCTATTACACAGAAGAGGGGAGAGGAGAGCAGCGCTGAGAGGGCAAGATAAGTGCTCCTCACAGGAGACCTCTCCACACCTCTCATCTCTCCTTCATCTGGACCAGACATCATCACCCCCTCAACCTACTCACGCACACGCACGCGCACACGCACACGCACACGCACACGCACACGCACACGCACACACACACACACACACACACACACACACACACACACACACACACACACACACACACACACACACAATAAGCGGGTAAGCCGGTCTGCACTGTGAACAATTGCAAAAGAGACATATTCTCCCAATGCCTTTCAAAATCAAATAATAATAATAATAATGAACATAATAACAACAGCTACACGTCTGACTAAAATCCCTCACACTCAGTGGATCAGTAAAGAAGACATGAACGTGTTGGCATTCCCTGCTCTCCTGGACCGTGGCCGGCCTGTGGGCCTGAGGCGCCCAGGCACGTAACAGTTAACCACCCAGTACCATATGGACAGCATCATCCCCTCCCGGGCCCGTTAATACGCTCCGCCATGACACGTTGTTACTGTTCCTCCCAGGCCCAGCCACTGTGCTGTGTACACAGAGGGAGCTAAGTGTTTTCATTAGAGGATATTCTAATCCATATCCATAACCCCGGGGGCCCGCACGGCAGGGCCCAGCGCAGATACGCAGCACTTTATACAACGATGGATGGAATGCCTGCCTGTCAAACTCCCACCGGCGGAACGAACGCCTCCACCCCCACCACTACCACCACCACCACCAACACACTCCCCGGTAGAGTTAAGAGGGTGCCTATCTCCCCCCCCCCCATCACCACCCCCCCCCCCCCCCCAAGAAGAGAGGAGAGGAATAGAGAGAAGAGTTGGAAAGGAGAGGAGAGGAGAGGAGACCCCCCATCATGTCAACGCAGAGGTTTTATTTTTCCGGTGGTCTTTCTGAAGACGAGTGGGGCCGCGTGATGAACGAGGTAGAGGGTTTCGCTTTTAAATCCCTTTAAGGCCTTTTTTCTCAGGGAACGTTTGAGGAGTTGGAGATGGGCTCTGGAGATAGGGAGGGAGCGAGGCGGGGGGGAGCTTCATTTTCCAAAGACCTCGCCTCCCCTCGTCCAACCTCGGTGTTTACGCTACGATGTTTACGGGCGAGTCGTCGGGCAGATGGATGAAGGGGAGCGGTCGGGGTCCGATCTCAAACGTTCCGTGTGGCTAATTGGTTTTGGAGTGGGCCGGGGGCTGTCCCCCTCGCCGGGGCGGATGTGAGAGGGACACGGAGATAGGAGCGGCCAACAGCTGTGGGGACTCGGCGCGCGGCGTCGACAGCCATGTTTGTGTGGAGGTCGCGAGTGTTTATAAGCAAACAAAAACCATTAATATCCCGTTAGGTTTAGCGCTCGCCAGACATCGGTATGAAAGCCCGACATCCCGTCTTGTCTTGATGTGGAGAAGCCGGGTTAGAAAGTTCTAGAAGGAAATGCCTGGGGTGGTCCGGTGGTCCAGCACCACGGCCTGGGGTGGTCCGGTACCATGTCTTACAGTGCACACATTATGACCATGTCAGCATGGGTTAGAATCCGGCCCATACCCTGCTGACACACCCTCTCCTCCTTACTTCCCTGTCTCTGTCCAATAAAAACAAATCTAAAAAGTCTGTGACTGCCGCACTCCAACAAATAAAACGTTTGAGAAGCTCAGTGTTTCAAACCACCATTCCACTCCATAACTGCAATTTCCACATGGATTACAATTCAACCACACTGTCACATTCGAGCTGATTCAACAACTCTCACTGTCTCGATTCTTTTATTATCATTTGTCATGGATTAGGAGACGTACACACAAGTACAAAGGCCGGATTAAGGCCTAACATTTACCAATCGTGACCCAGTGTTTATCATTCTCAGAGCGCAGCTGTGGGAATCTGATGTGCAGATAAGGTCTGGGGCCGCACAGTTTTACATAACACAAACAGCCACTTGAGACTGTTCTGAACCTTACACACACAACTAGACTGTTCTGAACCTTACACACACAACTAGACTGCTCTGAACCTTACACACACAACCAGACTGTTCTGAACCTTACACACACAACTAGACTGTTCTGAACCTTACACACACAACCAGACTGTTCTGAACCTTACACACACAACCAGAATGTTCTGAACCGTACACACACAACCAGACTGTTCTGAACCTTACACACACAACTAGACTGTTCTGAACCTTACACACACAACTAGACTGTTCTGAACCTTACACACACAACTAGACTGTTCTGAACCTTACACACACAACTAGACTGTTCTGAACCTTACACACACAAGACTGTTCTGAACCTTACACACACAACCAGACTGTTCTGAACCTTACACACACAACAAGAATGTTCTGAACCTTACACACACAACCAGACTGTTCTGAACCGTACACACACAACAAGAATGTTCTGAACCTTACACACACAACAAGAATGTTCTGAACCTTACACACACAACTAGACTGTTCTGAACCTTACACACACAACTAGACTGTTCTGAACCTTACACACACAACCAGACTGTTCTGAACCTTACACACACACACAAGACTGTTCTGAACCTTACACACACAAGACTGTTCTGAACCTTACACACACAACCAGACTGTTCTGAACCTTACACACACAACTAGACTGTTCTGAACCTTACACACACAACTAGACTGTTCTGAACCTTACACACACAACTAGACTGCTCTGAACCTTACACACACAACCAGACTGTTCTGAACCTTACACACACAACCAGACTGTTCTGAACCTTACACACACAACTAAACTGTTCTGAACCTTACACACACAACCAGACTGTTCTGAACCTTACACACACAACTAGACTGTTCTGAACCTTACACACACAACCAGACTGTTCTGAACCTTACACACACAAGACTGTTCTGAACCTTACACACACAACCAGACTGTTCTGAACCTTACACACACAACCAGACTGTTCTGAACCTTACACACACAACCAGACTGTTCTGAACCTTACACACACAACTAGACTGCTCTGAACCTTACACACACAACCAGACTGTTCTGAACCTTACACACACAACCAGCTCCATGACTCATCTCAGACGCCTGCAGCACACACTGCTGGAGAGAAGTCTCTCTCTCGTTCTCTCTCTCGTTCTCTCTCTCGTTCTCTCTCTCGTTCTCTCTCGTTCTCTCTCGTTCTCTCTCTCGTTCTCT
>NC_137676.1:64670379-64687879 GCF_963989245.1 Nansenia antarctica
CGTAGCTGACGTTTGCGCCGGTGTCGACCGGGGTTCAGTCTTTGACTCCCGCAGCGGGGAGGGCACAGCGGGGAGGGGGGGGCTGAGCCAGAGAGATGATGATGACCTCTGTGGGTCTAACGGTCGGTTCACCACGGTGCCAAGAACAAGAGGAGAACCGCTCTGGACTTGGCTGGTTTAGAACCCACGTCAGGTGCATCCTCTCCCTCTTACACAACCACACACAGTAGAACAATGCTCAGCTTTCAGAGAGAGAGTATGTGTGTGTGTGTGTGTGTGTGTGTGTGTGTGTCTGTGTGCATGTGTACATGCGTCCGTGTGTGTGCGTCTGTGTGCTTGTGTGCATGTGTGCATGTGTACATGCGTGTGTGCGTGTGTGCGTGTGTGTCAGTAATACAGCTGAGTGTTACCTGATGGAGGAGGTGCCCCAGGCACCGTGTTTGTCCGTGAGGATGTTGACGATCTTCTGGACCAGCTGCGTGGCGGTGACGTGGTCGCGGTACTTGGCTGCGCGGATCAGGTGGTCACACATCTTCTCCTCGTCCCGCTTCTCGGACGAGTACTGGGCGCTGTGGGACTGGAGAGGGACAGACAGGGACGACACCGTCAGCCACAGTCTATCAAACACCCTAACCCCCGACCCTATAAACATGTCAGCATCAGGCATATGAAAGCATAACACACTCTAGTTTATAAAGTCCCATTTTATGAAATCTAATAGAATTACTGTAGTGGTAGTGGAGACTCTGGGCTTTGTGTTCACGATTGACGCAACACACAACCCCCCCCCCCCGTCTCCGTCTCCGTACCATTAGCGTTTAATGGCGAGGCACAAATGGATGTTTTAGTGGATTTTCTGTGCAGGGGGCCCATTAAGAAAAGTCTGTATGGTGCGTAAGTGGTGTAGCACACTACGGTACGTGGTACATGCCATATCATCGCAAGGTCCCCGGTTCGATTCAGGCCGTCGACATATCCTGCATGTCATCCCCCCTCTCTCTCACCCATCCTTCCTGCCTAGTGACTTTATCCCAATAAAGCAGAAATGCCCTAAAAATACATTTTAAAAAAAGAAAAATGAAAAAAAAAAAAAAAGAAAAGAGAAGTCTGTATAATACATTAAAATAGACTTAATTAGGTATTTTGAACAGAAATCGAGCCGTAGTCAAACACAACACACAACTCCATATATATATGGATTCAGCAGATCTATGTGTAGACATTCTAGCGTTGAGTAAAACCAATGAGAACGCGCTGGGGTCATTTCTGGCCTGTTGTCACGGTGATTAATAACACCGGACACATATTTACTAATGCCCTCCAGGGCTCAAAACCTACGAAAGTACCCACAATGCAAGGGGAGAGCATTTTTCTTTGTCTGAATTTGTTATCAGAAAAGGCCTTTGAACTCGCTGGAGATGGCAAAGCAGAACCACCTTATTCTGGGGAAAAACCAAAAAAACAACCACACTGCCTTTGTTGTCCGTTTCACAGCCGAAACACCTGGAAGAAGGTACAACAAAGTCACGGTACCTAACTTTTAGATAACAACCCAAACATACTGGGCCGGTTTCACAGGCACTAAATCACACTTGCAACATCTCCACTGAGGATGCTTTTTAGTCTAGGACTAGTCTTAATCTGCGTCCATGAAACCAACCCGTAACATTTGTGACAAGGTTTGATTAATAGGTCCCCATCTCGGCCATTGTGAAACCTCACAATCGAGCCAAACAAGTCTTGTTGTGAAAAAATGTGTTTTCCGGTTTTTGGCATAGGACGACAAACGAAGCGATGAAGAACCCACTCGATGTAATATCCAACAGTTTTACATTCACTAAATACCTACATTTAGTTAGCAAAGTCGGGTGGGGGGTATTATTCGTAATATTGTGGCAGTGTGTGTAGCCACGCCCACTCCAGCCGTATTTAAGTAGCCACCTGGACCTGTTGACAAGTTTACAAGATGGATGCGGATGCTCTAGCAAGCTAATGCTATAAACCGAATTTATGAAGCCGCTAGAAATATCGACAGTGGGCAATTAATGAACTCCTTCATATTGGACTATACATAATGGGACCTCCGAACGGGAACTCCGAATCTGACGATGACAAGAAGACAACGGAATGTCAGACATTGATCTCCACACCAGTTCACTTTCATGGGACAGTCGTCTGCAGACAGACCTTCTGCTGTGTTCTTGGGTAAGTTTTAGTGAGTTACATGTGTTGTATACTAGGATTTTGTGTTGTTTACTTAGGATAGCCAAACAGTTATTTGTTGTTTTGTTAATAAGGTAGATAGCGCCGTTGTTGATTTCTGTCATTTCTAACTGCAATTGCGGCGTGGTGGCGGGGGCGCTGTTTCGCAAATAAGTTAGCTTTCGTTTTTGCTAGCGAAACAGCTGATAGTTGATGTTGACTGCTCAAGGAGAATACATATTTGAAAGTACAGAATGCCTGAGAGCCTTATATTGCATTATATTACATTATATTTTGATTGGTCATCTGGTGCCTGAATATTGTGTTTTCCTTTACATAAATAATGACATTTCCACCATAAGTTGATGCAGAAAGGTCACAAATTGGTGCATATCAATTCACCAGAATGCAAGAAATTAAGTGTTTGATGCTCGTTTAAGGACCCCCAGACAGCCCTGCTTCATGGGTCCCCCCCGATGTCAAACACCACTGGTACCACCTCCGCCTCATTTTGAGCCAGGAAAAACCCTGGTAATGTTATGTGGAATCAAAAAGAATGATTAATTCATTGATATGTAGATTTGCTGTAGAATAATACTGTGATTTGAAATGATTTCACTAGCCTACTTCAGTAGCCTACAAGTACAGTACACTGAGTCTATGGAAAACCTACACTAGAGAAGTGTCCACACCTCTGACCTGAAATGTGTGTTACAGAATGAGGAGGTGAGAGGTTCTGAGAGATGACACCTTGATGAGTCACCAGCACTTCAGGTATTTGTCATTGTCATTGTATAAGCAATTCTATTTTATGAAGATAGTAGTAGGCTATTTCGTAAAAGTGGTGTTGGTAACAGTGGGCAATCATTTGAAATGTACTGTCTTCTTTTTTTATTACAGATTTGATGCCCAGATGGGATGGGAAGGAACTACGCCGAAGTCCCACTAGATGCTTTATGGACTATAATGATAAATGCATGCACACGGACAACATTATTATTTTTTACCATTCTATTATTGTATTGCTCAATTGTATCTTGCCTAATTTTTTCCATTGCCATGAATTTTACTCTCTTGTACTTGTAATGGGATGTAATAAACTTTTGGCACACATGGCAATAAAATGATGATGAATCATGAATCTTGAATTATTATTATTATTATTATTATTTAGCTATTTAAACGTATCAGCCCTGCAATTTTGCTTCCTGAGGGTTAGCTGACAACCCCATTGACAGATGACAGGTAGGCATTACAGGTAGTGTAATGGGGGAGTGGTTGTCTTGAGGGTGTGGTTGTCTTGAGGGAGTGATTAGGGTGGAGTTAACCAGCTATTGTTCCCACCCATTACCTCTGTGAAAAACGTCTCTGAAGAAGTTTGAGGCTAGATATCTCAGTACGGTGGTTCAGGGGGTATCACCATTAAACTATCCATGACTTCTTCAACTTGTTTCAGATTTCAATGTATGACACATCATTTTAAAGCTTACAATCTACCCTTTCATAATCCGGAAAAAACAGAAAAAAGATTTTGCCCTAGTTGAGGACTTTTTAACCATGCCCTGTCACATTTCAGTTTTTTTTTTTTTAATGTCTGTATTTCTGAGTATGTCATTCAGAGTCAGTCCTGTAGAAATACATGCAACACAGGAATAGAAACAATCAAACAGATGACGTTATTGTTGATGTAGCAACAAAACCATGGCGGCATCATTCTCAGTGTGTGACTTGTGGTGCATCCACTGGACATGGAGGAGAGGTCCAGACGAAACGAGATGGAAAGGTCAGAGTCTACCTAGGAAGAGTCTTAATGTAATTCCTGATACTCCAGCCATTGTGAATCACCCCCCAAATCAAATCAACCTGAAGCCAACCCCTCGGTCCGCGCACGCACACGCATGCACGCACTCGCATGCACGCACACGCATGCACACACACACACACACACACATACATACATACATACACACACACACACTGCTGTCCAAATGCAACCTGCCCCTCAAAGTTCCCAGTTAAACACAGCCAAGTGTTTTATAATGGGTCCTCCTCTCCAATCGGAGAGGCGACTTCTCATATCTGACAGGAAATCTATAGGTATAAATCACATTAGCGGGCCTATTCGGCAGGCTATCAGGCCCTAATTATCAATCTATGTCTCTTTGTGTGGCATTAGAGTGGGCCTTGACCTTCCAGCACCAGACCCTGGAGGAGGAGGAGGAGGAGGGTACCAGGACAGGGGACAGAGCTGGATGGTTGGAACTGGAGAATCACAAGATAAGGCAGACGTGCATGCACGTGTGTATGTGTGTGTGTTTGTGTGTGAGAGTGTGTTTGCGTCTCTGCCTGTGCCTGTGCCTATGTGTGCCTGTGTGTGTGTGTGCATGTGTGTATGCGTGTGCGTGTGCATATGTGTGTGTGTGTGTGTGTGTGTGTGTGTGTGTGTGTGTCTGTGTAGGGGAGGTGAGTGAGCGGAGGCTGTCCATTAATCTAGATCAGTAGGTGTAGGGACAGACTGGGATGGGAGGGAGGAGGGCGACAGCACACAGGGAACCTTCTAGAGGTCTGCAGTGCAGCGGTCCTGGGGGCATCCACAAGAGGGAAAGGGAACTCATTTGATATCATGTCAAAAGTGATACTGAGAGAGACACACAATCACGGCCCATCTATATATAATGAAACACCATGAAAATCAACAATTTTCTCGTGAGTAGCCTACTAGATTCAATGACATCAGGCAGTTAGTTCTATAGATAAAATAGAAATAAAAATGTCAGCAAATTCCTCTTGAGTAGCCTACATTATTAAATGACATCGGGCAGTTCTATAGACAAAACACACATACACAATTCAGCAAATCTCTCAGAGTAGCTTACATTATTAAATTACAGTTATATAGACAAAACACACATACAAAATTCAGCAAATCTCTCAGAGTAGCCTACATGATTAAAATACAGTTCTATAGACAAAACACACATACAAAATTCAGCAAATGTTTCACAGTAGACTACATTATTAAATGACATCGGGCAGTTCTATAGACAAAACACATACAAAATTCAGCAAATTTCTCAGAGTAGCCTACATTATTAAACGACATTGGGCAGCTCTGATTCTCTTCATGCCCCCTGTAGTGACCAGAGAAGAAGCTTCCATCCCTTCCAGCCTCGGTCGGCGCCGTGTGGCGTGATCTCAGAGTCCAAACACAACGCCGTAAACAACCACTTCACTACCAAAACAACCTGAGGAAGCCACTGAACCTCTCCATGGTGTAATATGCTGTTTCTATGCGGGCCAGAGGACCAAGAGAAGGGCTAATTTCACAGACTCACCCCTGAAATAACAAGCCAACCAGCTGAACATATAACTGGAGCCATTAATACTAAACTCTCTCATTCGCCTGAAACGTGGAAAAGACGTGTCACTGTTAATTCCAAGACCGTGCCTCGGCACTGAAGTCATGGCGGATAGTTAAGTAGTGTAGCTCTAGAAGACTGAGGCCTGGCTGTGTACGGTTAAACAATACACACACACACACACACTCCACACACACACACACACACACACACACTCCACACATACTAGGGCATGTGTGCACACAGACACATAATCGCATGCACGCACCCACACAGAAACACACACACACACACGTGCCATCCTCCAACCTTCCACTACGCTGACAGAACAAAGAGCAGAAAGTGAGCGAGGGAACACTTTCTAGCACACATCCCCCTCTCCACTCGTTCTTTCAGAGGGAGCGGGGGCGAAGGGGTGGGGGGGGGGGGGGGGTCGGGTAGGAGAGCTAAAAAGTGCCTGCTGCCATTAGCAACCAGAGGGGGCCCCGTCCTTTCCAAGGAACGGTGAAGGGTGTATCCATCTTGACGTCGAAAGAAGATTGAAGAAGAAGAAGAAAAAAAAGATCAAGGTCTGGCGTTAGCCAGTTTTAAAAGGAGGGGCGCTGATGAAGTCAGAAGGGGGAACAGGCGCATCCGCTGTGGGATGATGGGAAGGGGATGAGGGGATGAGGGGGGAAGGGGGTGAGGGGGAGGCGGGTGAGACGCAGAGAGAGAGAGAGAGAGAGAGAAACCCCCGGCGTTTACCCCCACGACGTCCACGCCATGAGACCTTTATGACTTGAGACAACGTAATCATCGTTGTCACGGCAGCACCTTCCGTTACAGGCGCGGGCTGACAGGGTCGGACATGGACGGGCGGCGGGCGGGCGGGCAGGAGGGAGGGTGGTCGCCCGGCTCGCGTCAGCGGGGGGAGGTGGGGGGGAAGCAGCGAGCCCTCGGGAGAAAAGACAGAGCGGGTAATGGCTGGCATTAATCAGGTCAATTACATCCAGTAGTGTCTCCGGCAATTCATCCCACGCTCCGCATAAATAACCACGGCAACGTGGATGATTGGAGAGGAAACCGGGTCGGGCGGTTTGGACGGGGGTGCAGGCTGGGGTAGCCTAGGAACACAAGTGTCCTCTCACCCCTGGCTGGATTACACCGTGATCATGATAGGAGGGGACAACACACACACACACACACACACACACACACACACGGGTGGGGGGGGCACAGATGTGCATAATGCTCTAGTTCAAACCAGAACATGATGGTCCGGCTTCGTGCAACGCTAGAGTATGCAGTATTTGTCTCTGTCTGAATGTAGTAGTAGTAGTTGTTGTTGTTGTTGTTGTTGTTGTTGTTGTTGTTGTCAGGAGATCTCTCCTCCTCCTCCTGCCTCCTCCTGCCTCCCACCCTTGGTAGGTTGTGGGGTGCACCATCTAAAGTCTGATCTAAATGCTGTAGTTGTTGTCAGAGATGCTTATACCCCCCCCCACCCCCCACTAGGTTGAGGGGGTTAAACAGCCTAATGGTGCAGGACTGGGAGGCCCGGAGCCTCATTACCACATGGAGAGTCCTTGTATATCAGTCAGAGTGACAACAGAGCCCCAGTAAGGGCCCGGTAGTAGTGTAGCCGTGCCAAAACTGAGCCTTCAAGGACACCGTACCGTGACGGAACCTGGCTCTCGACGTTCCGCGGGAGAACCAGCGAAGACGACGATGACGACAACCGGTGGGGTTCTCATTAAAGTCCTTGACATGCGTTCCTCTCCTGACATTGGCGACGCTAGGGGGGCTACAGGCGTTTGGGGGTGCCGGGAGGAGGGGGAGGGGGAGGGTGAGGCTGGGCTGCTCTCGCCTCCCTGACGTGCGAGCGCCTCTCCAATTTCTCACGTCCACCGACAGGCGGTCCGACAAGCGTTCCCAGAGGGTTTCATTTGGAGACGGGGAAAAAAAGAACTGGGAAAAGTGTCGGGTCGGAAGGCGAGGCGTGTCCTTGTCGTGTTCTGAGGGAATGCAAATGGGCTACATATAAGGGAATCCTTGAGGAATGGGAGAGGAGGGGGGTCTCGGGGGGCAGGGGGTGTGTGTGTGTGTGTGTGTGTGTGTGTGTGTGTGTGTGTTGTCAGTGTACGCGCGTGCGCGTCACAAAACAAAAGGAGGAAGGCTCTGGAAACCAATTGGTTTCAAAAAAGATTCCCTTGCACTTGATCTTTTGCCCCCGAGTTTTCAAATTGCAACATAAAACGCTACCGGGGGAATTCAGACAAAGGGCTGGGGGGGCGGGGGGTGGAGGTGGAGGGGGGGGGGGCAGTGAAAGGGAGAAGACAGAAGAGGAAAATGAAGGCCTAAAAGTACAATGGCGAACAAAAGTCACCACATGACAACATCTGACAGCCACTTCAATTCTGAAATGATGCCCCTGTCACGGCGGGCCGCAGAGTATTGATTTTCCCTCCCCGACGCCGCGGAGAAAATAATCTAATCCAGCCAAACAGATACCGCCGGCAGCCCCTCGATAGCGGCCATCAAGGTTAACGCAGGCGCAACACTTATCAAAGTATCTGTCTCCTCCACCTCCTCCTCCTCCTCCTCCTCCTCCTCTGCTCTCCTCCTCCTCATCCCTCCCTCCTTCCCTCTCTCTCTCTCTCTCTTTCTCTCTGGCTGGTTTTTAATAGACTGGTCACAATGCCTGGTTGGCAGCCTCTTCATCTCTTCCTCCCTGTAGCCTCCTCTCTCTCTCTCTCTCTCTCTCTCTTTCCCCTCCTCCCCTCCCTCTCTCTCTCTCTCTCTCTCTCCAGAATCTCATCTCTCCCTCCTCTCCACCATTAGTCTGAGTTGGCGCCGTGACTCTGGAGGACTCCAAGGTCAGGCCTGGTGAAAAATCATGCGAGTGTTAACTGTCCAACGGGGTGAAAAATAGTCAAATGAAGAAGAGGAGAGGAGAGGAGAGGAGAGCAGGACGCTCCGGGGGTGACAAATAATACCCATCCTCTGGAACGTGTCTCCGAGGCGCTGCTTTGAATACAGGGTCCATAATTTCAACCCCTGTGGTTTGAACACGGGAAGACGAAGGTTAAATACGAGGAAGGTTAAATAAATAACAAGAGAAAAAAAGGGAACAATACACAGTAGGGGTCGGAATCTTAACTCGAGGTGTGGTGCGCAGCGCTTCGAATCGTCGCACACACACGCGTGTTTCCCGTCGACATCTCTGCGAGGTTTGTCGTGAATGTTACGGCGTTACGAGTGACAGATCTGGAGTTAGGGTTCCGCCTTGGGGTTGTAGCGACGCTCCTTTCGTTAGGGAGCTTAACGCGCGGTCGTACCCCGCAACAGTTCTGGAAATCAGTCCGACCTTTGAACCCTCTACAGTAACAAAGAAGGCAGGCCCGCCTCCCCTGTCCGGAGAGACGGTGGTAGTGTCAGTTAGTGTGAAATAGACTGGGACCGGGGAGGGAGGACGGACTCCTAGATCTGCTATTCACAGCTCTGGGTCAGCCAGGCGGAGATAATGATGCGAGTGGAAGAGGGGGGGAGGGAGGGAGGGAGGGAGGAAGGATCACCTGGGGACTTCATTAAAGAGAAGAGACAGAGAGACTCCTGGACTGAGGTAGACTCGCGTACATGTGCAGCATCAGAGGCTCTTCTTCTCTCCATTCTCTTCCCTCTCTGGTTGGGGAAGACTATATAAAAGTAGAGCAATTTCTACTGGACGAGTATCTTCCCCTCTCTTTCTCTCTTTCTCTCTCTCTCTCTCTCTCTCTCACTCACTCTCTCACTCTCTCTGTACTGGTGACTCACTGTCTGGTGGCTCTCTCGCTCTCTGTTTCCTCTCCTTCTCTCTCTCCAGCAGATGGTTGGTGAAAACCCTTCTGAAGAAGTCACCAGTAGAGCAGTTTGAGCCTCAAGGGGGATGAGCATCTAGATCCAATCCTGCACCACTTCATAACACCATATGTGTGGACTTTGTGTCTTCAGGCAAAAATGTATGTCTTCAGACCTTGTGACCACACTATGCGTTTGTAAGTCTCATATATAGTCCAGCACCTCCTCAACCAATACCTGTCAACACTAACTTTCTGTTTTTCCGGCCCTAAACTGCCCCCTGTCATCACAAAGGAAACCACACTGGATGACAGAGGAAGCTAAGCGGGTTTAATTATCCAACATGGCTCCTCCAGGTCGGAGGGACCACATCAGGCGTCTTTGTCACAGAGAGACAGCCTGGCTTCACCCCATCACCGTCCACACCTCTACATCACAGTTGTGACGGCCTAGTGACAACCCAGTCAGGTGACGGTGAGGGGGGGGGGGGGGGCATGACTGTGTTGTACCTGGCGTATTGCTGTAGGGGTCTGCTGGGGGGGGGGGGGGGGGGTGTGTTAGGTGATGTATGTTATGATGTTATGTTGTCTGTCTGCCTGCCTGCCTGCCTGCCTGTCTGTCTCTCTGCCAGTCTGTCGTCTGTCTGTCTGTCTGTCTGTCTGTCTCTCTGCCTCCTTGTCTCTCTCTGTCTGTGTGTCTGTGGTCACAGGAATAAAGAGTTATTTCATGAGAAAGCCAGGTGTGTGTTTTCTCTCAAAATGTTTATAGACCCATGAAGATAAACACATGTTGACCGCACAATAAAGGAAGCAATCGCATCCATCAGCCTTGTATGGAGGATGTTTACCCTTGGTCGTCATTTCAGCCTGTATGTATGTACTGTGTGTGTGTGTGTGTGTGTGTGTGTGTGTGTGTGTGTGTGTGTGTGTGTGTGTGTGTAGGGGGAAATAGCAGCGATATACCGGTAATTTTAAAGTTACATTTGACCTTTGTTTGTTCTGGCTGTATATGCGTGTGTGTGACCACGGTTCATTTCTGTGATGAGGAGAGTCGGTGAGTGTGTGTGTGTGTGTGTGTGTGTGTGTGGGTGAGATGCTAACGATGCTAGCAACGCAGGCGTATTGGAACATAACGAGCTTCGGCTCAATGTTAATGTCATTAGCTCGTAGGGGAAAGCAGTATCGTCTTACAAGCCGGCACAATGACGCTAAGCGCTAATTAGCCGGGGCTATCGTCTGGCTTTCATGCCATCTCGGAGAGCGCCAATTCAATTACTCCATACTGTGGCAGGGGGATGAATCAACGAGGGGTATTAAAAAAAAAGAAAAAGAAAAGAAAGACAGACAGAAATGAAAGGGGAGTAGAAGAGAGGAGAATGGGGGGATAAAGAAAAGAAATGACCCCGGGGTCTAGCTCACTCTTCTCTATCTAGACCTCCTCATCTGCCCTCCTGCCCCAGAGCCCAACACATCACATCCCTAATGATAGCAGCCATAAACAGAGGGAGTTCGATATCTCCCTCTCTCTCTCTCTCTCTCTCCCTCCCTCTCCTTCTCTCTCTCTCCTCCTCCGTTACTCCTCCAAGTATCCGAGACTATCGGGTGGTGTGTGGAGGGGGAGATCTGCAGATCTTTTCCACATTAAGGATCCTATTAGATAGAAAACACTAAAAGGTAATTGGATTTCCCAGCAGTTATCTTCGTCTCTGTCACCCTCAGCCTGCTATAATAACTTACTCCAGAGGCCAAAGATAACTCAATTCTGCCTCGGGGAGAGAGGGATAGAGAGGGAGGGAGGGAGGGAGCGGGAGGGAGAGAGAGAGAAAGGAAGGTTGAGAGAGGGAGAGAGGGAGGGAGGCAGGGAGAGAGAGGGTGGGAGGGAGGGAGGGAAGGAGGGAGAAAGAGAGAGCCCGAGATAGAACAGGAAAGGAAGGATAGAGGGAGAGGGAGGGAGGGAGAGAGAAAGGGAAGAGAAAAAAGAAATAGAGGGAGAGAGAGAAAGAGAGAGCGAAGGAGAGCATATGTTATGAGTCTCCGAAGCAAACGGTGTCTAAATCACAGGGCTCCTCTATCACTGCGTTGCCGTGGATGTGAACTCTGACAGGGAGCAAACATAAATTAGTTTTTATCTATTGAATAATTCACTTTCCTGGTGGCGTCCTGTTTCCTTTACGGGAAACCCTACTGCTGAAGCCTCTCTCCTGTGCTCCTGGGGGGGACAACGCTTCCCTGTGGTAACGACACACACGCTTAAATAAGCCCAGAGACCAGTCTTAACTATGCCTATGCAACCGGGCCCTGGTATATCAGGTTCTGTGCAAAAACTAAGGTAGTTGGATATGGGGCTAGTGAGGCTAGGTATGATGTGCAGAGGCGGAGGGTGCCATGGCAACGTGGTCAGAGCTGATCCCTGATTGGTCCCCGAGTACGAGATACCAGTACAGACCAAACAAGTACATAAACAACGACAAATCTGTCAGTGGCCTGGGGTGGTCCAGTGGTCCGGCACCACGGCCTACAGTGCACACATATGTCCAATGTCGGCATGCGTTAGAATCCGGCCCGTGACATGCCGACATACTGTTAGAGCAAATTATCAATAAAGGCAGCCTGTTTCGTTTCAAGATGTATAAGAAATGATATTTAATATTTTCCTCTATAGAAGGAGGAAGTTTACAGGTTCGTCAGACGCATCTGAAGATTCAAAGTTCCTCGTAAAGTCAAGATCATTCATTACATCTCAGTATTTATGCACTCAGGTACCCTCAGGTAGGAGGTCCGCCCTCGGGTGAGGTCTAGACCAATCATGAGCAATGGGTGTGGATTTGTACATTGAGGAAGATGATGGGGCATGAAGGTTAAGGGGGAAACGGCCCCCACTTTCTCCTAGAGACACAAAGGTGAAAAAGGAACACAATGGCTACAACTGGTTTAGTCTGGTCTTAGAGTACTGGGTCTGGGGAAACAAAAGTCCAAAACTGCTCTAGATGGCTTAGTCCATCTAGGTAGAAAAGAGAGCAATCAGGTCATTGTAATCATTTAAATGTGTCTGTTGTCTAGCCAATGTCAAGCTTCAAGTAGAGAAGCTGGTTTCATTGTGTGGTTACAAACAGGAAATCAGTTTCTATAGCTTTCTCTAGATATTCAATTTTCTGTTGTGAAGTTTGAATCTTAAATGTAGAAAAATGTCTTATTACATATAATAGTTTTCTCTCACAATACCCTCTCCTCCTTACTTCCCTGTCTTTCTCCACTGTCTCTATCCAATAAAATGACAAATATAACAGTGGGACTGCGTCACTCAAGAGAATTTAAACCTTTAAAATGTTTTTTTAAACTATCTGTCAATAGGAATCTTAGCAGTTGAGTGTAATGACTGAGCCGAGATTTTCCTGAATCCAAACTTTTCCCTGTAGCGCAGTAGCGGTCCTTCCCAACCCACAAACCACACGACACAGTTCCCTTTTTTATCTCCACCAAAACCTGAAACCAGGTGAACGCTCACAGATATACAGTATATATATATATATTTATTTTTTTAAATAGAGCTGGATTTTCCCCCAGGGGCATGTTTCATTGGCCTGTTGTTTTTTATTGTGGTGGTGCGAAATGAAAGCGGGGTGGCTGGAGGAGGGCGGTGCGCAGCCCGAACCCAGGGAAAATCAATACAGCAATATCAGTGGTGCACTTATCAGCCCCCCACTCCCCTCAGAGGTCACAGAGGAGCAGCTACATTTAAGTGGGGAATTCAATTGTGAAACATAGTTTGGTGGGTATCTGATTAAAGCAGATGGGGGGGGGGGGGGGGTAACAGAAAGAGAGAGAGAGGGAGAGAAAGAGAGAGAGAGAAAAAGAGAGAGAATGGGTTTCAGAAATATAACAATGAAAAAAGAACAGTTGTATCAGTTTTACAAAACAGGGAATTCTGAGGTGAAATTAAACTGCAAAAACATGTTTTGTGCGTTGTGGGGTTTCATAGCTAAAAGATGACCTTCAAAGTGTGTGTGTGTGTGTGTGTGTGTGTGTGTGTGTGTGTGTGTGAGTGTGTGTGTGTGTGTGTGGGACCGACGGCATGCGAACGGCTTACACGAACGACACACACAATTCTACGAGGTACATCTTGTACTAACCCCTAACACATGTTGTCTACTGTGAATGTGTATCTACAGTTGACAACAAGCATACGGAGTACTACCATGTGAACAATACATTCGGGGCGTAAGCCACACCGATTAAAACAAGAAAAATCCACTGGTTCTACATAGTAGGGAACGCTAGTTTCTAGTTCTGTACAAGGATGGATTGAACCCTGGCCGTGTTCTGGGATCAGAAGGGAGTAGCTACTAAATAATACAGCAGAGGAAACGGTGTCCTTGGCTGCCTTTGACGGCTGTCACGAACATTCCTCTATCGCTGAACATGTGCGGGGCGATGTCTGCAGGGCTTCTACACACACACACACACAATCAAAGAAACAAACTATGTACAGAGAGGAAATAGAGATTATATTAACTATGATACCGTATGTTGCTTTGCTTAGATAACAACATCAGAGTTGGAGCTGATCTAGGGACGTCTTCTCTACAGATTCAGTGCGTGTGTACAGTACGTCATGTTTTTTTATCCGAAAATATAATATATAATATAATAATATAATAAAGTTGTAGATTTTTTGAGATTTTCGAGCGGGAGTTGTGTGCTGTGACAGCTGAGAGAGGGAGGGAGAGAGAGAGAGAGAGAGAGAGAGAGAGAGAGAGAGAGAGAGAGAGAGAGAGAGAGAGAGAGAGAGAGAGAGGGAGAGAGAGGGGGAGAGAGAGAGAGAGAGCTGTTTGTTTGTGTAGTGTAGTGTAGTGTAGGTACAGGTTGCCAACTCTGTCTGTGTTCCAGACGTGAAGCCCTAGGCCCTGTGTCTCCTGTCGCCCCCCTCCTTCTGTACGTCACTCCCACAGCTGTCTGACACACACACACGCACACACACGCACACGCACACACACACACACACACACACACACACACACACACACACACACACAGACACACACACACACACACACACACACACACACACCCACAACACACACACACCTTGTGAAACAGGAGCACGTGCCTCGTCAAAGACGCCGTGTCACGCATTGTGAGATCTGCATAAACACGTAGCGTGACGGCCCCCCGCTGGCCGAGATTGGACGAGCATTCGTGCCAGGCCCAGGCCAAGCCTCCCAGGGCAAATGACTGACAGCTGAGGCGGGCGGGTCGAAGGGGGGTCAGCCAGGCGGCTGGGTTGCCAGTCAGGCTGATACAGTATGCAGACCGGAGAACACAGGAGCCAACAAACCTGGAGAAACCTGGCAACCCGCAGGCAAAACAGAGTCCCCTCCCTACCTCACACACACCTCACCACCCTCCCTCCAACTCGCCCCCATCCCCCACCTCACCCCCCATACCAAACTTCAACCCCCTCCCCCACAAAACCCCCCACCTCACCACCCCCTAGCTCCACCTCTACCCCCCCTCCCTCCACCTCACCCCCCCCCTCCCTCCACCCCACCCCCCACCCCCCTCCTCACCCATTCGGCCTTAAAACACTCATGATTCAAGTAGTTTCCCCGTCCGTCCTGTAAGAGAGACCCTGCCTTGAACCTGAAAGAAAGCATAACATTTAACAACGAGGGGCTGAGTGAGCAGGAGAGGGACCGGGCAGACTGACTGACTGACTGACTGACTGACTGACTGGGCCTTTCAGGGCCCAGCCAACCCTTCAGGCCAGCGGCACCTCTCTGGGCTGTCCTCAAGGTTTAACTGCCGGCTAAGGGGTCCTGAGAAAAGAGGGAGGGATGGAGGGATGGAGGGAGAGAGGGAGGGAGGGAGGGGAGGATGCCGTATTCCTGTCACCGACGAAATACACCCCCAGTGGGAGTATAACGGACAGGGCCTCAGCAGGACAGGAAATGATTCAGTGAGATCGGTAGAGAAAAGAGGGGGAGGAGGGGAGGGTATTGGGGAGTGAGGGGGGGGGGGGGGGTGTTGGGGTGCCCGTGGGTCTAGGGGTTGGCGGAGCGCTCCACGTGAAAGGCGGCGTTTGTGTTTGGCCGGGTCTGGAGCGAAGGAGAGCCCGCGGCGAGGCCTGGGGGCACTGGGGTAGATTAACAACATGGCCGTGTGTGTGTGTGTGTGTGTGTGCGTGTGTGTGTGTGTGTGTGTGTGTGCGTGCGTGCGTGTCTGGTTGCAGATACGTGCCAAGCGCGTTCTCGGGCCCGCTGTACAGCCACAGACGTTGTTACGCGGGGCGTAGAGGGGTTGTGTTTGAAAAGAAAACATTTGTTCTGGGTTTGCTGTGACAGGTGGGGCAGACGTGACAGACAGCAGTTCGGGCCGGGAGACGATGACGACTCGATACCCTCGCTGAGTGTGTTACCTCGGAGTTGTTATTGTTCAATATCGCCAGACTGAACATGAAAATAGAAAACTATCAACCGCTCTCTATCAAACTGCCGGTAATGGAATCGCCTTAAAGCTACAAATAGACTTTACAGGCCTGGCAGGGTAAGTCTGTAAACTCCCGCAGCTTTTATAGAAAATATATGGACAGGATAAATAAATTAGGGCTACTTTTCTTCTTCAGGATCCAGGGGTGAAGAAAGGGGGTTGTAACCGTTCACTGCACGGTTATTTTATAGACGCCATTTTGGCTCTGAAGCCTTGTCATGTCTGCTCGCTCCTGGAATAGCGCTGCATTCGACTCGCACCATAAACCTCACGTCAGGAGCCATTTTGTGTATCTGTGTGTCACGGGTCGCCCCTGTCTGTGCTGTGTTCACCTCAAAGGCCAGGTCACGGAAGCAGCCATTTTGGGTCTGGTGTGTTAGCCTGTAGGCTAGCTGCTGTGCTCACCTCAAACTCTGCGTGTTTGTGGATGTCCTCGGCTCTCTGGCGACTCAGGATGAACTCCGCCTCGTTGGCCACGCGGACCAGGTGGTCCTTCATGGTGTGACTCAGCAGCCTGGGAAACACATCAGACCAACATTAGACTGTCTGGAATCACACATATTACACCACAGAAATAATACATCATAATAAGTAGCCTAACTACTTATTTATTTCAGTTGAAAATGTTACTTGATTTTGATTTTGCCATTTAGCAGACGCCTTTATCCAAAGCGACTTACAATTACGAATTACAGGGACATTCCCCCTGGAGTAACTGAGGGCTAAGTGCCTTACCCAAGGGCACACTAGTAGTGGTGTGGCTTCAGGCGGGATTTGAACTCACAACCTTCCGATCCCAAGTCCAACTCACTATCCACTAGACCACCACTACCCCCTACTACTACTACTACTACTACTTGTACCTGCAAAGGGGATCTTAGGTGATAAACTAAATAACGCAAACATGTAAAGTAAACATGACCTAAACTGACTCTGTTCTATGACTATCCTTACGACAGTTGTAAAAAAAAAGTAAAAAAAAAAAAAGCTTTCTTTATTAATTATGTCAAGCAGGAATTTCCTCTCTAACGAAAAAGATCCCGATGAGTACGTTGTACTTTAAAAAGGCAGTATGAGCAGCAGAAGAAGTGTGTTGTTGAACTTGAAAGACCTCACAGAAGAACCACATTACATCTGTGAAACGACACAACGAACCGTGCTAAATGACCAGGAAATCTGATTAGTAACAAGGCAGCAAATCCCTTTAAACCGGGTTGCGGGACCCTGGGCGCTAATTGATTTGTTAATGATATGCATCTGACACAAGGGAACCTCTGGCCGTGTTGCTACATGTGTAGCCAACCCCCCCCCCCCTCCCACTTCCCCCCTCTCTTATCTAAGCTAATAAAACATTCATGTGTTGGAGGGGTTGAGGGGTTGTGGGGGGAAGGGGGGGTGGGGCGGGGGGGTCAGAGCAGCTACTCTCCAGCCCCAGAGGTCAGGCAGTGTGCAAAGTGGAACAATAACAGGCCATGGACCGGGGGGGGGGGGGCGGGGGGGGGCAGGGGGGGCCAGGGGCCTGTAACCCAAGCCTGCTGTTTCAGCGCAGGGCAGCGGGGGAGCGGAGGTGCCAGGGCCTCTGCAGCCTCTCCGGCCCCCAGACCTCAGGCCCCGCCATCAATAACCCCGCCGCTGCCTCTC
>NC_137676.1:64692879-64700379 GCF_963989245.1 Nansenia antarctica
CGAGCGCCGAAAAAAAGAAAAGAACAGGGTCCTCGGTTCTGCTCGGCGAAAATAAACAAATCTCTGGTACGCTTGGTTTCCATCAGTCATAATCACAAGTATTTGTTTGTTTTGTAAGAGCTGGGGAATTGAACCTTAGATGGGACAAAGAGGGGATCAGAGATGTAAACCCTGGTAAGCACCCAGTGTGGCGTTGCAGCTTGGAACGAGAAGAAAGGAGCTGCAACGACCATGTCGTGCTTCTCTAAGGCCTTGGAAAATGCAGTTCTGAACACGGCCAGGCCTCTACTACTGTTCCACTCTGATCAGGAGTCTAACCATTCCCCGGAGTGACAGACACGTTCTAATTGTTGTCCATGTGGTTCGCGTTCAAGAAGTAAAAGATTGAATACAATCAGTCAGTTAACCACATAAGAATATGAATGTGTCATGCAGTAATATGCAGTGAGTGTTTTAATCACTTTACGTCATGTTTGTTGATAAGGCTGAATATCAGAAGCTGGGGAGTCGTTTTCGCAACGTAAATATTCATGAATGTTGAATTCACATTCCCCCCCCCAAAAAAACGTGTGTGAGTGAGGGTCTGCTAGGTGTAATTGCTGCTCTTCCAGCCTCGACACCCACATGCACGGTCTCAGATGTTATCTGCCTCTAGGAAAACATACAATCTCAACGAGAGGTCTGCCTCAGCGTTAGTGTGACCCACCTCACACCTAAAGGAACGTTTCCTGAGGGGTACAAATATTTATTCTTCACAGAAATAAGGATCTGTATTTGAAGAGGGATCATTTCAGGACTGCGGCGATTGAGAATGGTGAGGCGGTCTGTCAGAAGGTTTCACCGCCTGCATCAGTTAGACTTTCTATTTTAAGATTGGAAATATCACAATATACTACAAGTTCAAGTACAGGTCACATCGAAAACCTACGTTGCCGTTAATGTCACTATTCATACTATTTCGGATCCATAACCACAAACCAAAACCACGATAACCTTGAGAACACGTCTTCATATTTTTCTTTCTCCAAAGAAGGAAATAATTCCTCGTTCAACAGTTTGCTCTCAGGGTGACCCAGTAACACTACATTTCTACACCACACACACACGTGCTGACAGACAGCAGGATATCAGAGGGGAAGAGAGGGAGAGGGGGAGAGAGAAGGAAGAGAAGGGGAGTCCCTGATGCAGCAGAGAGAGAGAGAGAGAGGCAGGGAGAGAGAGAGAGAGGGAGGGAGAGGGAGGGAGAGTGAGAGGCAGGGAGAGAGAGAGAGAGGGGGGGAGAGAGAGAGAGAGAGAGAGAGAAAGAAGACGAAGAACGAAAGAGAGAGGTGAGAGTGATCTCCGGAGCAGAACATTCCAAACCCTTATGAGTTGGAACCCGGCTGGTAAGAAAACACCACATTAACACCTCCTGTCAATCAGGCGTCTGTCAGAACATTCCTTTATTTGAAACACGATTGCGTCTTTATTGCGGATAAATAATATTAATCTACGCGGCTTGGACTCCCACCGTCCCTTCCCCCCCGGACCCCCAAACTCTCCCTATCCCTGAGACTCCCAGTCACCATAAAACAGCCGGGTGCCAAATTAAAAGCCACTCAATTTAAGGAGTGTCTCCCCCCGCCTACCCCCTTCCCCCCCACCCCCTCCTCGCTGTGAGCCCCTGGTTTCCTGTCAGGAAGGGCTCCCCCTCCAGGCTGCAGAGCTGCAGGCAGCAGGGGGGCGGCTGGATTAAGTGGCAGTTGGTGTTACTGTGTTTTCACTGAGCCTCGCAGGGAGACGAGCTCTCAAAGAATGTGTGGAGAGAGATATTACGATTGGACGAGACGGGGGACGGGGGGGTGGTGGTTCGGAGGGGGGCTACGGGTGCGTCGGTACGGTAGAGACAGGAGTTTAGGGGGCGGAGGGCGGATGGAGGGAGGGAGGGAGGGAGGGAAAAGAACACTTGGATTGCACTGATCTTGAACCTTGTGCGTGTGTTTGGCTACGCGGTGGGGTGCCGCCCCGGCTGTGAGGAGAGGAGTGATGGGGGGGGCAGTTGTTGAGGGGGGGGGGCGGAGGGGGGTTATTCAGTCCTCTGGTTCACCACTCCTCGCCACTGCTCTCACCTTCCTCTGTCGGCCTCCCTCGACACTTCCTACCTACGACGCTACGCGGGGTAAACTAGCTAGCGCACGGCGTCTGAGAAGGCTTGTTTGGCTACGACTACGACTTCACCACTCTATGCTGTTCTACCGCATAAAAGTCACTTAAATCACTTCATAAGTGGTCTGGTGATCAAAACCACTCTCTCTCTGAAACCCAACCGCCGTTGTTTTCCCACCCGAGGGTCAGTGAGAGTCAGTCTCTCTCTCTCCGCTGGTCTCAGGTCAAAAGAGTATCAAAGAGTATTGATCATGTAGTCGTGGTGACCCGCGAAGGCGGAGGGGGTGGGGTTAAACTCCGGAGCCCTGCCACTCTCTATTTCCAGCCCCCGGGGGGTCAACAGGGTCGGGGGGGGGGGGGGGGGGGGGGGGGGGTCAAGGGTCGGGAGGAGCCAAGTGCTCGGGGGAAGTCCAAGCCTCTCCGTGGCCGTTGACTGGACGTGGCGTCCATCTGTTAAACAGGTTACATCTGGATCTCACACGCCCCGTGGGATGTCAACGAGCACATCGGATTAGGATTATCGCTAGCCATTGGATTAGGGCTCTTTAAACAAGTTGTTCCGACCTTGAGTTCCAAGGGACGTTTGCGCAGGGTAAACACAGTACGCTCAGGGTACAAGGACCAGACAAATAATCCGACGTTGTAAATTCCTAGCCATCGGATACCTAGTGTAGCACGTCCACCGTCCGTGACTAGAGTCTGTCAACGACAAAAACGTAAAACAACTGACCTCTGACGACAGAACGGCCTAGGAAACAGCCACACGCTCACACGGTGGCTGAACAGACGAGGTACAGATATTAACTAACGTGACCAGCGAAACCTTTCACGCTGCTGCCTCACACCACCTAACAAAACATTTCTCACACACAACCTTGTCGTGTGCACATCCACAGTACAGTGCAGTACGACTCCCCCAGACAACATCATGTTACGAGGGTACCCCCCTCACCCCCTCACCCACCCACACACCCCCCCCCCTCACCCCCTCACCCACCCACACACCTCCTCCCCCTCCTCCAACCCCCCCCCAGGTTATGTACTGTACAGGATGCGTGTGTGATAAATGGCAGGAGGATGGAGGGGCTGACAGAAGGGCCGGACAATGAGGTCTGATATACAGGACGCAGACGCAGCTACTGTTGATTTATCTGACAGGGGCCCTCCGCGATATCCCACTATCCAGTAACAGACGAGATGATTCCTCAGACGGGAGCGCGGTGTGGAGAGGAGAGGAGAGGAGAGGAGAGGAGAGGAGAGGAGGAGTAGGGGGATATGGGATGGGCTGGCTACAGACACTTCCTTCTCTCTCTCCCTCTCTCTCTACCTCTCTCTCTCTCCCTCTCTCTCTACCTCTCTACCTCTCTCTCTCCCTCTCTCTCCCTCCCTCTCCCTCTCCTCTAAAAGTGGAGTGCCTGAGGAGGCAGGGTCATTATTTATTCATCAGTTGTTTTGGGTGGAAACCTCTTTAAGTGATGCACCTCGGAACGACTCAGCGCACGTAAATCAGATGAGGGGGGGAGAGGGAGAGACAGGGAGAGGGAGAGAGGGGGAGAGAGAGAGAGAGAGAGAGAGAGAGAGGGAGAGAGGGTGAGGGGGAGGAAGAGAGAGAGAGGGAGAGAGAGAGAGGAAGAGAGAGAGAGGGAGAGAGAGAGAGAGGAAGAGAGAGAGAGGGAGAGAGAGGGGGAATGAGAGAGAGGGAGAGAAAGAGAGAGAGAGCCTGTCAGGGCGAATTAAGGCCGTCTGGGACGAGGAGCGAGGGCTTGTTTTACGAGCGCAGCCCTCGGACGAGCTGACGACTCTCACATGATGTTCATGTAATATGCAAGGCCCACTTTGAAGCTCCATCACTTACAATTACCTAGCAGGAGACAATGTCTTGATATTGAACTCAAGTTGCTCTCTTCTCTCTCTCTCTCTGTAGTTGAGGAGCTGGAGTCAACATGGGGGAGTGTGCTTCTCAGATTTGAGAGGTGACGTACCAGCATCATTACTGAAACAAGCAACACAGTAGCCATTCCCATGAGGGGAGAAATGCTTGTTTTAAGTTGCAGAGAGAAAGGGGAGAAGAAAGCATAAACAACCTGTGATCAAATACAAATTCGAAAAATGAAATCAAATCCAAGTGTTTTTTGTCATGTGCACAGGACACAGCTAAACCTGGGGAGGCTGGTGGAGGTAGGACATGCTCCTTGTAAGGCATAGAACGGAATTAGAGCTGGTATAAAACATGTGTGATTGATAGCATTCCTGATTCCATTCCATGATTTACACTGAGCCTGTCCTCCGATTTCTACCTCCACCAGCCTCCACTGCTGTAAACAATGAAATGCTTATGACGAGCTACATCTCCACAGTGCAGTCGATATAGGTATAAAGAAAAATAACATCATAAAAAAAATAACACTACAATGGCAAGCTGTCTTGATCACTGTGCCTGTGTGATGGGCCATGTCAAGTACACGGAGGAACTTACAGGTTTGATTGATTGATTGAAAACTTTATTAGAAGATTTGCAGAAGTAGGTACATGAAAGTACATATTACATACAAGGTCAACTAACAGGATAAAAACCCAAGAAAGCCACTGGCTTATTTCAATTGGGGTCCTTGATTCTCAATTCATCGGTACTTCAGCCCTGTTGATTTCTATTTGCTCATAATGACACTGTAGCTGTAATTAACACACCTAGTATATATTACATATAGCACATAATATGGTGTTCATTAGCTGAAACTGCTATGAGGAGATTGATTATTCTCCAAAGAGATTGCACATTTGCACTCTCTCTCTCTCTCTCTCTCTCTCTCTCTCTCTCTCTCACACACACACACTCACACACTCTCACACACTCTCACACAACTCACACTACTCACACTACTCACACTACTCACACTACTCACACTACTCACACTACTCACACTCACAATATTGTTGTTAAGTTTCTGCTGTTATTAATGTACCACATTATGCTATTATTATTGGGAGGGGTACCGTACTATTATTATTATTATTATTAATACTAATATTATTATTATTATTATTGCACTGCTAGTTGTTAATTGTTGCATTGTTGAGGAGTTGCTTGCCCTAAAGCCTTTCATTATGCTGTATATCTTGTATATTGTGTACTTGACAAATAAAATCAATAAGATTGATTTGATATGACTATGATAAACAACAACTAGTGCCTCTGCTGAATTTCCTCCACTTCCTCCCAAATACAAATACATTATTAACACGAATATGTTATTGGGAAAAGCACAAATAACGCGATGGAAACAGATACAGATTCCACCCGAAGTTGCTCGTTATTATTCAGAAAAAAAGCCATGATTGACATGTCTGTGCGTCAGATATTATGTTTCTTCAAATCGACTCAATCGACTCAACTTTTGTAAATGAATACAAGAGAGAATAATAGGATGATCATATAACATATATACAGAAACGTCTCACTTTGATAATAACATTAAGAGCCAAGCATGCTGAGATGTGTGTATGTTGCACCGGTCACCCCCTCCCTCCCCCCCACCACCTCGGAGCGCAAATTGAACGCGGAAAAAATAAATGCATGACGACGAACAAATACAATTTCTGAAAAGAGCAGATTATTTTTATTATTTTTATATTTATTTATTATATATTTTTAACATGTGTTTGTATAGAGTTGTGTAATTATTTATGAACCATACTGTTTCATTAGCAGGCCTAGTGTTATTTTTGTTATACAACTACATATCCCACTTTTTAACCATCAAAATGGCTGAATATTTCAATGTATTACAGACGAAGAATCTTGCATATGTATTTATTGCATCAAATGAGGAAGTAACTTATAATACACATGTAATAGTGTTTGATGTTTTTTTTACATTATTTAAGGTTTTTATACCAAACATAATGTAAGTTTATGGTATTCTGAAAATGATACGGTTTAGTATAATTACATTGAATTATTTAAGTGTTATGTGCACATGTACCAATCATAGATCAAAACATTGCTACATTTGGCTGAAGAGACACTAAAAAGAACTGGAATTCCCATCACTATTCTGATTGGTCAATGTCCCCCAGTTAAAGGGGGGTGGTGGTTGGGTTCAGACAGTTATGAATAAAAAACAAATACATTTTTAAAAAGAGAGAGAGAGTGATGAAACGTACAGTATGAAGATGTGGAAATATATTCCATAATGAATGAAATGCCAATGTGATGTTTTGAAGGCACAGAAATTGCATTGCCAATGAATAATAATTTAATAATTTTGCCATTTAGCAGACGCTTTTAATCCAAAGCGACTTACAATTACAAATTACAGGGACATTCCCCCTGGAGTAACTGAGGGCTAAGTGCCTTACTCAAGGGCACACTAGTAGTGGTGTGGTTTCAGGCGGGATTTGAACTCACAACCTTCCGATCACAAGTCCAACTCACTATCCACTAGACCACCACTACCCCGTATATTATTATTAGGTTATAAAATACAACATTTGCCTGATTTAACGTGACTCCCGGTATAAACCACGCCCACTTCCGGTCTTCTATCTGAATACAGATACAGATCATGTTGTTGGTTGAACAGATACAGATGTCTCTGTACACCCCTACTGCAGACACACTGACTTCACTGGTTACAGTACTGGTCCACTGTGTGTATCAAAGCACACTCTGTTAAGACTACAGTACTAGTACACTGTGTGTGTATGTGTGTGTGTATCAAATCACACTCTGTTAAGACTACAGTACTAGTACACTGTGTGTGTGTGTGTGTATCAAATCACACTCTGTTAAGACTACAGTACTAGTACACTGTGTGTGTGTGTGTGTGTGTGTGTGTGCATGTATCAAATCACACTCACAGTACTAGTACACTGTGTGTGTGTGTGTGTGTGTATCAAATCACACTCTGTTAAGGCTACTTTACGTGGCGTTACTCTACAGTGTGTATAATATATATCCATATTATGCAGTGAGCATGTGGGGATCAATACCAGCACAAGTGAGTGTGAAGCGATGGACACCACAGCCTCCCACCCAGGCAGTTAATGTCTGATCAAAATGGATGTTTAATTGGGATTTCTTTAGAGACGGGGCCGTCATCAAACAGCGGTTTAGAACCCCCCCCCCCCCCCTCCTGAGCGCCAGGCCGAGGTGGACACACACGCATCGTTCATCCGACCCCGTGATTAAAACCTCCTCTATGGCCCTCGGGCCCTCAACCTCTGACCCCGCCCCCACTCCATCTCCCCCCTTCAGGAAATTAATTACGATTTCAGAGAGATGCTATCTATCCATCTATCTATCCATCTATCTATCTATCTATCTATCTATTTATCTATCTATCGCATCTCACC
>NC_137676.1:64710379-64712993 GCF_963989245.1 Nansenia antarctica
GAATTATTTAGAGCTTTTAACCAACAGCGGGCCAGCCTAGTAAACACAACAATTCCAGTAATCTGTGCTATTCAAGAGTGGGTGGTGTGTGTGCGTGCATGCGTGCATGTGTATGTGTGTGTGTGGGTGGGTGGGTGCATAGAGGCACCCCCCCCCCCAATCTCGTGAGTGTTAACCTCATGGCTTATTCATGTGAAGGCGTTAGAAGGATGGTGTGTGTGTGTGTGTGTGTGTGTGTGTGTGTGTGTGTATGTGTGTGTGTGTGTGTGTATGTGTGTGTGTGTGTGTGTGTGCGGGGTTGTCAACTGGCCCAGCCTGGTCTAGTCTTTGATCTCTCTCCCCTCTTCCTCATTTCATGCAGCCCAGTGCATGTGAATGTCTAGCGTGATCTTAATTGACCAAAAATAGACATCCCCCCCGACTCCCGTTCCCCATCGCAACTTCTCCCGCACTTTCTGCACTTCCTGCCTATCCTCTGCACTGATTGGTGGCTGAGGCTGGGAGTGGGAGGGGCCTGGCCTTGATGACATCAGTGATTTATGAGGGTGAGTGTTTGGCCTGAGGGCAGTGGGTGGTGAGAGTGTGTGTGAGAGAGTCGGAGATGTCAGTCACACACATACACACACACACGCACACACACACGCGTGCACACACACACATCCAAGCACACGCATCCAAGGAGTCCAACTGCCACCCATCTCAAATCAGGGCAGCCTGATAACTGAAGCCAACACACAACCAGTTAGCACTAAAGCCAACACGCAACCAGCGAGCTATAAAAACACTTCCCATACAACTTATAATGACTTTCAATACAGCTCATCTTTTCTTCAAGGGGAGTCAGGTCTGAGGTATGAGCTTTAAAGCTTACATCACAGAACCTTTTAAAAACCTGCATTTTCTGCTGACACATGGCCTGTATGTAAATCACATGGGTAAGCGGCCTCACACAATGACACTGTTTACCGTGCCTCTGGTTAGTCTCTGGTTAGCCTCCCTGGTTAGCCTCCCTAGTTAGCCTCTCTGGTTAGCCTCCCTGGTTAGCCTCTCTGGTTAGCCTCTCTGGTAGCCTCCCTGGTTAGCTTCTCTGGTTAGCCTCTCTGGTTAGCCTCCCTGGTTAGCCTCCCTGTTTAGTCTCTCTGGTTAGCCTCCCTGGTTAGCTTCTCTGGTTAGCCTCTCTGGTTAGCCTCCCTAGTTAGCCTCTCTGGTTAGCCTCCCTGGTTAGCTTCTCTGGTTAGCCTCCCTGGTAGCCTCCCTAGTTAGCCTCCCTGGTTAGCCTCCCTGGTTAGCCTCCCTAGTTAGCCTCCCTGGTTAGCCTCCCTGGTTAGCCTCCCTAGTTAGCCTCCCTGGTTAGCTTCTCTGGTTAGCCTCCCTGGTTAGCCTCCCTGGTTAGCCTCCCTAGTTAGCTTCCTGGTTAGCCTCCCTAGTTAGCTTCTCTGGTTAGCCTCCCTGGTTAGCCTCCCTGGTTAGCCTCCCTAGTTAGCCTCCCTGGTTAGCCTATCTAGTTAGCCTCCCTAGTTAGCTTCTCTGGTTAGCCTCCCTAGTTAGCCACCCTGGTTAGCTTCTCTGGTTAGCCTCCCTAGTTAGCCTCCCTGGTTAGCGTCAGCAAATATTTGCCGAGCCGCCGTCATAACAGGAGCGTCTAGGGGAGAGGAGGTCCAGCGGGCCTGGCACTGGTCTGTAAATCAGAGAGATACTTCACCTCTGACCCCCCCGACCCCCCAGGCCCAGTATTATCTGGGAGATCCTGCATTCTCCACACATACAACTCGTAAATATGGACCCCCCCACCCCCCACCCCCGACTCCGTATGGAGTATAGGAATCCATATGGTTTGGAGGAGGTGTCAGTGTAGAATGCTGGCTTGAGGAGAGGCTGGGGGAGAGAGAGAGAGAGAGAGAGAGAGAGAGAGAGAGAGAGAGAGAGAGAGAGAGAGAGAGAGAGAGAGAGAGAGGGAGGGAGAGAGAGAGAGAGAGAGGCTGGGGGAGAGAGAGAGAGAGAGAGAGAGAGAGAGAGAGGCTGGGGGAGAGAGAGAGAGAGAGAAGAGAGAGAGAGAGAGAGAGAGAGAGAGGAGAGAAAGAGAAAGAGAGAGAGAGTGAGGGAGAGAGAGAGAGAGAGAGTGATGGAGGAGAGAGAGAGAGAGAGGAGAGAAAAAGAGAGAGAGAGAAAAACACACAGGAACAGAGCCCAGATCTGAGCAGGGCGGAGCAGAACAAGCCCAGACCAGGAGCCATCAAGATAACTCGGCACCTCAGTGTTGGGGTCTGGGGTCTGGGGAGGTAGAGAGGGAGAGAGAGAGGGAGGGGAGGGGAGGGAGGGAGGGGGTAGGCGGATCCTGGTGGGAGATAAGGTAAGGGGGCCGTGTGCTAGCCTGGGAACCCCAGCCGCCAGGCCTTCATCTGTGGGTTGGTAGGGGCCGGGGGGCCGGGGGGCTCCCCGCGGCGGTGGCGAGCCGAGCTGTTAGCCTATGTTCTCCAGCGCTCCTCTCCTCTCCTCACCGCCCACCGCCGGGGAGCCAGCCTAATCCCCTGATAGGGAGGAGAGACCTGACATCGGCATTCCTCAGATAAAGGCAGCCCCGGATCACAGGGATGCTCGGAATTCCCCACAGATT
>NC_137676.1:64713193-64720693 GCF_963989245.1 Nansenia antarctica
ATACACACACACGCTGGCACACACACGCTGATACACACACACGCTGACACACACACACGCTGACACACACATGCTGATACACACACACGCTGATACACACACACGCTGACACACACACACGCTGATAAAACACACATGCTGATACACACACACGCTGGACACACACACACACACACCCTGAAACACACACACACACACACACACACACACACACACACATGGTAGTGTAGCTTCCAGTTGTCTCGGGGTGAGTGCAGTGCTTACCTCCTGTTCTCTCGGCTGTTGTTGAACAGTTTGATCATGTCTGACAGGAAGACCCTGCGCACCTCCATGCTCTCCTGGGAGGGAGGGGAGTTCTTCAGCAGGGCAGCTATCACCTTCAGGATCTCTGTCAAAACACACACACACACGCAGTCAAACATCCACGCGTACCGACTCCATTTACCACAGGTAGTCAGCACAGGCACGCTGAGCATGTGAAAACGTCAATCATATTGAACAAAGGAAAAATTATGGATATGGTTTTATGTTATTAATGTTAATAATAATAATAATAATAATAATAATAATATCAATAGTATCAAATGGAGAATAACATGTATCAAATAATGTTTTGACTTTGTAGCATATCTTCAAATTATCTATTTATAATAAATAGTTTTCTCTCAAATCAAATGATTTGACTCTTTATAAGAATTATCATTAAATGTATTTATTTTTCATTGCAAAAAATATCAAATAAAATAAAAATGAAATAAAATGTGAATATGTTTCTGTTGACACAGACAGTGGGGGGGAAAGTCCAGACCTCAATTCACCAACAACATCAGACAATTCACCTCAACATGTGAAAATCACATGTGAAAATCATTGTGTCATGAACCATTGTGACTTACATCTGCAAACACCTGAAAATCTATGTGGTGGGAACAATCAATGCAAGAAATAAAATAATAAAATCCCCTAGGAAAACAAAAAAAAACATATACAGTATATCCCAGACGTTGATCTTCATCGTACCGTAAATGGTTTTGGTATCGTTTCAACTATTCATAGCCAGAGTCGCTGGCTTCCTGGAACACTTGGTTTGGTTAACGCAGAGAGACTGTCTGTTTAGATGAATTATCTCGACAATGTCTGTGTCCATTTGCTTGAGTGGTGGAGGAGGAGGAGGAGGGGGGGGGGTTTGGATTTCACTTGTCTGGAGACCTTGGCGGTAATCCGACGGTAACCGATGCCCCTCGCGCTCAGCCGACGTTTGTGTTGACTCTACGCCTTACTCACTCAAATTATGAGTCGCTGAACCCTGTACCACTCGAAAATTACCTCTGCATGTCCCTGGTTATAGGGATGGGGTGTGTGTGTGTGTGTGTGTGTGTGTGTGTGTGTGTGTGTGTGTGTGTGTCACGGGGGGGGGGGGGTATGTTTTTTCCATTTGGTCTTGGTTTTGTTCCCTGAGTTAATTGGAGGGAAACGGTACTTCCTTGGTTTGTTTGATTCTCTCTGACGTTCCTAAAGACGCAATCAGGCCCATTTTGGGGCTTCAGCACAGATTAAATCAAGAGACACAATGGTAAAGGAGAACCAGACCAGCACTGTGCGTCCCATAGCGTGTGTTCACATGTAAAATGAAACACACACACACACACACACACACACACACACGCGCCTTTAACACAATAAAGCCCAATAAAAATCAATGTGTGGCTATGGAGTTTTGTAGTGAGACCAAAGCTGTTTTTTAAACTAGCCTTTTAAAGTAACATAGCTTGGGACTTCACTCTGAACAAGACTGAAAAGTGAATGCTTATGTTTAAATTTGTGTTGATGTTTTTAGGTTGTTTTCGTAGCCAGCTAAGAACTTATATTCCCGCATATGAAAAGATTTTGAGAACTGACAGGTAAAATTGGAGGTGAGTAATGGTCTGAAAATACTACACTGGGACAGGATAGGAACATTGATCAAAGCTCGGGTTGCTATGCGAGCTTGTTATGTTGCATCAAATACTGTAGAAACTGAACATTTTGTTAGTAATGAGGCATGTATATAAAAATACGACCCCAGCTGCGAGAAGAGAGCTCCAACTCTCAGAGTATCATCTTAAATGTGCATGCATGGGAATATTAAAAAGTAAACATCAAATGAGGGCAGGGTAATAATTCAAACACAATTTGCTATATTTTCTACAGTAATTGCCCCGGAGGTATGTCTTTTGGATCTAACTAGAAGTATAAGTTCCACCATAAAATAAGCTACCAATATAGCGCAATAGCATATGAAATATATGAAAGATGAGGGAGATATTGCCATCATAGTTGGCTGTATTGCATCAGTCCTCACCTTGGCAAAGGGTTCCAAACCAGAGGCCTCTCATTAGACTAAGTTAACATACTGCAAGCGCTGGTGCTTGTCATTAGACTAAGTTAACATACTGCAAATGCTGGTGCCGATTTCATGAGCTCTTTAATTCACTTTGTTAGTTCCAATTCAGCTGCTGTTCAAAAGTTAACACAAGTTAACTGTTGAATCACGATTCCAATTCGCTATTTGAATTATTGCTATATTGTTTTAAATTATCATATATAGCTATATTTTAACATGTACCTATTTCAGGTTTACTGCAGTAGGCCTATGGGCTATAATTACAATTACATAGCGACAGTTTTCAAAACAATGCTCACTCTCATGGCCTCCTCATAAGAGACAAAATCAAGTTAATGGTTTAAAATAAGTAGTCGCAGTAGTAATAGCAGTAGTAGTAGTAGTAATAGCAGTAGCAGTGGTAGTAATAGCAGTAGCAGTAGTAATAGCAGTAGCAATGCTAAAACACACATCATGACTAACATTCCGATGTTATTGTTTAACTGTCTGTCAGAAGCGCTGTGAGGTGCATAGTGGACTGAAGGTTTGTCTAAGTTATGATCCGCATTTTCTGGACTGTATATAAAATAGCACAGGCCTCTGGGGGTGGAGTCTCTCTCTCTGGTCTGGGGTGTAGCAGAGGGTAGGCTAGGGGCTAGGGACTAGGGAGTAGGGGCTAAGGGGTAGGGACCACAGACTAGGGGCTAGGGGCCAGGTTGTACGAGTTAGGGGCTAGAGGCTAGGGGGTGATTTAGGGGGGTAATGTGTTTAGGTACAGAGAGGGTACTCACGCGGGTTGAGGATCTTCAGTGTGGAGTCAGGGTCCGGATGCTGTTTATGGATCACCTGAGTCCCGATCTGCTCTGTCAGGATCTACATAGAAGGAGCAGCGTGGGGGGGGGGGGGGGGAGACGGCAGAGTCATAAGTCCTGTGGCCGTGCCGTCTCCCTCACAGCAAAGGTACCAGTGAAAGCACATCACGGGGCCTTGTGATTCATGGGATTCCTCCGTGGAGGTTTCACAATCACACAGATTCGCATACAAGCGGAAAAATGCTTCAGGGTCTTGTGCAACCATTTTACCTGGATGACTGCCAAGGAGGTCAGTGCAGAGTTACGGTAAAATAAGTGTCTATTTAAAAGAACCAGAATGCCATTATAACTGGAGGTTCATATCGCTCAGTTGATCTAATGGAAGGGAGCCATTTGAAATGTTTTCATAAAGAGGTAACAGAAGTAAATGGTACTTCAAAATGGATGTTGGTCCAGACGACGTTATAATACAAGCCATGAGTAAACCACGGCTGATAAAGTCCACCTGAGGGGACGCTAACATATCAGCACACATGTAGATAATAGACTTGAACAAATACACGACTAGTTAATCAAACAAATCACAAACACATTCAATCAAACAAATGCAAAACTTGCGCAAATATTTCTCGCGTAATCTAGCTAATGTGTGTCACTCTGGCTTAGATGGAGTAAATCATTCCTCGATGGAAATTAAGAGCTTTGGTTTTGGTCATGGCAAATGAATCATTACAAATGATTGATCTAAATAATAAAGATGAATACCAACTACATGAATAGGGTTATTACTGTATGTAAACAAATAACATAGCTACAACATAGCTGTCCATTCAAAATGTATCATAAAGGGTTTTTATGTCATGACAGCAATAGCTTTATAGGAGAAAAAACAAATATATATATATATATATCATGTTTTTTTTCTCCTATAAAACTATTGCTGTATATACTGGAAAGGTGTTTTGCAAGAAACTGGAAAAGAGAGAGAGAGAGAGAGAGAGAGAGAGAGAGAGAGAGAGAGAGAGAGAGAGAGAGAGAGAGAGAGAGAGAGAGAGAGAGAGAGAGAGAGAGAGAGAGAGAGAGAGAGAGAGAGAGAGAGAGAGAGAGAGAGAGAGAGACACCGAGAGAGCCTCACCTCGAAGAGCACATTGTAGGTTGTCATGGTGAACTGGCTGGAGTTCAGCATCAGGCGCTCGGTGAGCAGGGAGAAGAGACCGTGACCCAGCATGACCTCTGACTTCCTCCTGGACAGGGGTCAAAAGGTCAAGAGGTCAGAGTGCATCCATTGACACATGCCGACAGCGCATTGACCACTTCAGCACTTTACTGTACGCTATGCCAAGCAGTGATTCCACATTTGTAGGTCCATGATGTTCTATTATATACTGTAATATATATATATATATATATATATATATATATATATATATATACACACACACACTGTATATATGTATATACAGTAATATACTTCCTTAGTAATGAAAATGTATGTTGCTGCTGCTTTAGTTGGTCAGCGACAAGGAAATACCAGAGGCATTAGGTGGCTCACATCACAACCCACAAGCACACTGCTGAACCAGAGCTGCAGAATACATCTCAGACCAAGGAAATGAAAAATGGCACCCCGCTGACAACCCAGTGGCCAGCCATAAACCTCCACAGACAAGCCTTCCTCAGACCTTTCATCTGGGAGTATCTGGACATATGTGGGAAGATGACTGAGGGGAATGTGCCATAGAGGGGAGCAAAAAGTCAACTCGACTGATAGTTTGGCACCGATTCTGGGGCTGGGGGCTAAGGGCTCAGGCTGGGGCTGGGGCTGGAGGGCTAGGTCTGGGACTGGGGCTGGAGGACTAGATCTGGGACTGGGGCTGGAGGACTAGGTCTGGGACTGGGGCTGGAGGCCTAGGTCTGGGACTGGGGCTGGAGGCCTAGGTCTGGGACTGGGGCTGGGGCTGGAGGACTAGGTCTGGGACTGGGTCTGGGGCTGGAGGACTAGGTCTGGGACTGGGGCTGGAGGCCTAGGTCTGGGACTGGGGCTGGAGGGCTAGGTCTGGGACTGGGGCTGGAGGGCTAGGTCTGGGACTGGGGCTGGAGGACTAGGTCTGGGGCTGGGGCTGGAGGCCTAGGTCTGGGGCTGGAGGACTAGGTCTGGGACTGGGGCTGGAGGACTAGGTCTGGGACTGGAGGACTAGGTCTGGGGCTGGAGCTGGGACTGGAGGACTACAGATGGGGCTGGGGGACTAGGTCTGGGGCTGGAGCTGGGACTGGAGGACTACAGATGGGGCTGGGGGACTGGGGCTGGGGATGGAGGTGGGGTTGGGGCTGGAGGACTAGGTCTGGGGCTGGGGCTGGAGGCCTAGGTCTGGGACTGGGGCTGGAGGCCTAGGTCTGGGACTGGGGCTGGAGGCCTAGGTCTGGGACTGGGGCTGGAGGCCTAGGTCTGGGACTGGGGCTGGGGCTGGAGGACTAGGTCTGGGACTGGGGCTGGAGGGCTAGGTCTGGGACTGGGGCTGGAGGACTAGGTCTGGGGCTGGAGGACTAGGTCTGGGGCTGGAGATGGGACTGAAGGACTACAGATGGGGCTGGGGGACTGGGGCTGGGGATGGAGGTGGGGTTGGGGCTGGAGGACTAGGTCTGGGGCTGGAGCTGGAGGACTAGGTCTGGGGCTGGAGCTGGGACTGGAGGACTACAGATGGGGCTGGGGGACTGGGGCTGGGGATGGAGCTGGGGTTGGGTCTGGAGGAATAGGTATGGAACTGGGGCTGGGGCCAGCTAGAGCGAGGGCTGCAGGCATATCCACTGATCAAAGGTTGGAGATCAAAAAGAGACCAGGGGAAAAAGGAGACCAGGGAAAAAGAGGGCAACGCAACCTGCGTCTCATCCAGCCTCCTTCTCTTTCATCCCCACAGACAGCCATCTTAATTGCTCAGTGAACCAAAGGACGGCTTACGAGAGGCTAATTTGTTATCAAAACAGTTCTCCACGACCAGAGCCCATTGATTCACAGGAGAGAGGCTTTAATACGCTATTCATTGTAGCGAGGTATGCAGTCTGAATGGGGATTAGCTATCGACCTTTCCTTGAATGAGGCCTGTTTCCTCCTGCAGATACTCAACCTTATGATGGGATCTGTCTGGAACTGATACACAGCGGAGACGAAGCCATTTTGAGAAAAAAAAAGGCTCCTTCATTCTCCTGTGCCTGCAAGTGTCTTCGCCAAACAACAGTATTTCAGGCCACAAATCAGTCAAAAACATTTTTCGGGATAAGCCGGAAAAAGCCGACTGCTTTTATGCGAAGAGCAATACAGTTGTAAAGTTCACACTACCGGTAAATATCAGACGAGGTGTTGTCCGTAATTCAATATTTGCAGAGAGAATGGTGCTTACTTTGCTGGCAAGTGCTTGAGAAAGTAGCCCATGACTTTGAGTGCCTGCACTCGGATTCCTTCACTTTTAGACGCCAGCAGCTTGTAAATGACCCTGTACAGACAGAGGGAAACAAGGGTAAAGACACAGAACGGAATGATCCAGAATATGAACAGTCAATCATCAAAAATCTAATCTATTTGTAAAACTTTGGATTGATTCTGACTTTGTCCTTGCCCAATTATGTTTTTACTTGGTTGTATATTTTAGTATATCTTAATATTTTTAAACTTGGCTGTAGGATGTCTAACTTGAAGCCGAGGAGGAAATGTGGAGAGAAGCAGAGACCAAGAATCCCAAGGCAAATCAACATGAACTTGAACTACTTTGTTTTACTTATTTGTTATTATTTTCCACGACAAAAACATTTAAATATATATATATATATCAGATTGTCGAATACAGAAACGCAGCAGCAAAAAAAAAAAAAAAAAAAAAAGATCTACACAAAGCTGTCTTTGGTATTAGAATTGTATTTGAAATCATTCTGTATTTCAGTGATTTCGTGTTATTTTTCTGGTGCGTTTCTGTATTCGACAATCTGATACATATGTAATTGTTTTTATTTAGTCATGTGAAAAATAATAACAAATAATATATATACACATACAGTAGGCCTACCACTCAAACGTTTGGACACATCTTCTCATTCAATGGTTTTCTTTATTTTTATTATTTTCTACATTGTAAATTAATACTGAAGACATCAACACTATGAAAGAACACATATGGAATTATGTAGTAACCAAAAAAGATAAACCAGAATATGGTTTATATTTTAGATTCTTCAAAGTAGCCACCTTTAGCTTTGATGACAGCTTTACACACTCTTGACATTCTCTCAATCAGCTTGGTGTGTGTGTGTGTGTGTGTGTGTGTGTGTGTGTGTGTG
>NC_137676.1:64733193-64740693 GCF_963989245.1 Nansenia antarctica
CAGATTATATCAATCAGCCGGAGCAAGAGAGAGGGCCCGCAGGGTGGCTTTCTATCTGGAACATACTGTACTGCTGGAACAAGGTGTGTGTGTGTGTTTGTGTGTGTGTGTGTGTGTGTGGGTGTACATTTCACATGAAATTGATGTTTGACAGAAAGCCATGGTCTGCTCATACAGTAAGGTACGGCTAGTATTGATAGCTGTCAGCCTTGTTGATGGATAGATGACTCTAAGGAAAGACACACACCACACACCACTATTCCATTTCAAAGCAATTGGAGGACATGTCAGCACACCACACACACGCACACGCACACGCGTGTGTGTGAAAGGGTAGTGTTGGACTATAGATTGCTACTTACGTCGCTGGTGTTGACGAACCAGGTGATCTCCCCGTACGAGGCCAGCTCCCCGTTCACGTAGCAGCTGATCTCACTGTTCTTCCAGCGGTTGTAGATGTGGACGATGGTCACCATGTACCACTGGAAACACAACACACCAGGTTACACTTCTAAACACAACACCACCGCCAACACAACACACCAGGTTACACTTCAACACAACACCACCGCCAACACAACACACCAGGAGGGTTTTCCATCAACGTCTCTAAAGGAAAATCTAGGCTTATTTTAAGTCTCACGAGACGCATCCAAAAGCCTGATCTTTTTTTGACAAATCTCGCGAGCCTGGATTTTCCTTTAGCGACGTTCATGGAATACCCCCCAGGTTACACTTCTCAACACCACCACCAACACAACACACCAAGTTACACTTCTCAACACAACACCACCACCACAGTTCCACATGTCAGGACTTCAAAAACTTTCATCTTAGCCTCTTTCCTACAGCAGCTGCTTTTACTTTCTCTACACGACAGCAGTTTCACATAAGCCTTAGAAAGCAGAACATGTCCTACTGTACCACCGGGGGGGAGAAAAAACAAGAAAAGAACGCTACGTGGTGCCCCCTCTTCCATCTTAGCCTCGTTGCTAGCCGCCTTGACTCATTTAATGCAGAGGATGAATAAAGTCGCCCGAATGGTCACCATTATAGAGCGCCACGGGTGACTTTATTCACCCAAAATGCATAAAAGATGATGCTTCATGTTTGTAGCCAATCAAAGCATTGTTGCTAGGTAAAGTCCACATAGAACACTCGGCACACTGGGTGGTGAGGGTTCCGGAACATTTTTGGCAGTTGGTGAGTTAACAGAAATGGGAGCTACGAGGCGGCCCAGAGTCAGGCTATCCACCGCCTGGGCGCCCCGGGTTACAAACCCACCTACTTCTGGCTTCCAAAATCTCCCGACTGTTGGGAGAATCCAGTGAAATGGGTTACTACCGCTCCGACGGGAACCTCGGGAGACATGGCAGAACATGGGAGACCGGGCTATAAATAGAGGCAGAAGTAAGCCAGGACGAGGTTGCTACGGCGTGACTTCCCCGTGAGGCGGAGTGATGTAGTAGGGAGGTGGTTTCACACCGGGAGAACAAAAAAGGAGGTTTTAAATTGGCGGCCGGCACCGAGGAGCTGTCTGACACCCATGGGCCTCGGCGGAAGATGAGGGTACGGGCTGTGCAGCTCAGGCTGTGTAACCCCATTAGATTATCTTTCTTTCTCTCTCTCTCTCTCTCTCTCTCTCTCTCTCTCTCTCTCTCTCTCTCTCTCTCTCTCTCTCTCTCTCTCTCTCTCTCTCTCTCTCTCTCTCTCTCTCTCTCTCTCTCTCTCTCTCTCTCTCTCTCTCTCTCTCTCTCTCTCTCTCTCTCTCTCTCTCTCTCTCTCTCTCTCTCTCTATCTATCTATCTACCTACCTATCTCCCCCACTCCTCTCCTTCTCTCCCTCCCTCTCTATTCCATCTCGGCTCTAGTTTTACCAGCCCCAAGAGGCAGGATGAGATGACTCTGTCTCATCCCACCGCTATAGTGTCTGTGTGTGTGTGTGTGTGTGTGTGTGTGTGTGTGTCTGTGTGTGTGTGTGTGTGTGTGTGTGTGTCTGTGTGTGTGTGTGTGTGTGTGTCCTACATACTGCATGTTTTATGAGTGTTTAGAGTGCGTGCGTGTGTGTGTGTGTGTGTGTGTGAGTGTGTGTGTGTGTGTGTGTGTGTCGTCCCACAGGGCTGCTCCAGTAGGACAGTGCCTGTCTGCCTGCCTACCTTCTGTGGTTTGAAGTCATACTTCACACAGTGCTGGAACCCTTTGCCCTTTGTCTTCAACGAGGTCACGATCAAACAGCCACCCACAAAGTGTGCCGAGTAGCCCAAGCCTTTGTTGGTGCGAAAACTGGGGGAAAAGAAGAAGAAAAAACACACACACACACACACACACACACACACACACAAATCAGTGAGTTGGCAGACACCGGCTTCACTGAAGGGCATGGAGGGTTCTGTCTGCCTACCGATAAATCATACAAACATCTTTAAAACGGGGTTTGAAAAGGAGAGACAGGCAGAGAACTCAATCGTCCCTCAACTTCACAACAAATTCCCACGTGTGTCGTCCCCTGCGCCCCGGCCCGGGACCCGCCCTGTGATTTAGTGAACTAATCTCTTTTTAAAAGGGCACAGGACCGAAGTGGAGGTTTATTGCCGATTTCTCTGCTGCCTGACCCGGCTGACTGAGTGGCTAGATGGCTGGCTGGCTGACTGAGTGGCTAGTTATCATACTCAGAAAGGCCAAAAACAGATTCCTTTTGCATGCATTCGATTTTTGACAGAAATTAATTATCAGCTCAAAATAGGACAAGTGAGAGCCCTGATTTAATGTCCCACGGCGGGAGGGAGGGAAGGAGGGACAGAGGGAAGGAGGGAGAGAGAAGGGGAGAGGGAGAGTGCGTGGGGGGGAGGGGGGGGGCACTGAGGAGGTGGACTATAAGCCTTTAATCAATTGCTGGTTTAGTTTATACGCTGTGAGCGCTACCAGTGAATGTTACAATTGTATTGAGCAGAGTAAGCTTCTCGAGGCACACAGGCACACAGACACAACACCTCACACTACAGGAACACGGCCCCACAATCCTCATTTCAAAACACCTGCGCAACCTCCACGCCACGCAATCTCCACCCGTGACATCAATGCATTATTCATACAGAAGTTTCTCGTAATGCAGGGCGTCAAATACAGATTTGTCCTTTCAGCATTTTACCCAGAACCAACCAGTAGGGGAATTTATAAATAGAGAATGTTTTTGCCAACTCGGGTCACATTTGAGGAAAGAAGTCAGTCAACAACAAATGCTTTTGTTCTTGGGTAGAAGGATATATTAACAGTTACTGATATATTTTCAGTAAGAAAAAGATAATAAAAAGAGAAACTCTGAACACTGATTAAGGGCAGCTCATCCTTCTGCTGTCGGCGGTTAAGCTTAGGGTCAGGGTCAGGGTCAGGGTTAAGCCACTTCTGTGGGTGTAATGGACACCTGGGGCTCCATGTCATGAGTTCTACTTTGACCTCATGATCTCATTGACATACAGTTCTGTAAACTTCACACTATCTTTAAAGGGAACACAAACCATATCACACCTTCTGTTTGCTGGAAGGTGTGATATGACGTGTGCTCCCAATACAGATGCTGTGATATATATCTTACAGCACATGTAAACAAACAACAAACAAACAAATGTTTTATTAGCCATCAAATCAAATAAGTCGTTGGAATGTGGTGAATGCACAGTGTTCTGGGCACCGTGGGCCATCTCCGGCGCCCTTGGAGCAGTTAAGGGTTAAGTGCCTTGCTCAAAGGCACAACGGCAGTGGCGGACACCTTCGATATGACGCCACCGACCCTCCAGTCACCAGCTCGCATCCGGCTCCCTCCTGGGGCGGGGATCGAACCAGCGAGCTACCAATTGCTGGCCGGCCTCTCTAACCTCTAGGCTACCTGCCGCCCCCGTAGACAAACATCTAAGAGACTGTCTGTAACACCAAGGACAGGTAATCAATGATGATGCAGTCAGAGAGGTCTGATCTAATCACCTTCTGGGAACGCTCAATATGGGGCGTCAACCGCACGTCTGAAGCCGTTATCTGACACGTCAACGGTCCCCCGCAGGACGGCTATCGTTGCGGTTCAGGTCACAACACTTTTGGGGTCTCGGAATTGTGTCTCCCTCAAACATCTATTTGTTATTGAGCTGCCCTTTCATTAACCCGGTATATTCTGTGTGCCGCACACGATACAATGGATTTTAATTGGACAATAAGCTTACTTGACTTCCAGTGTTGCCACAGTTACTTTGAAAAAGTATTCTGATTACTGATTACTGATTACTCCTTTAAAAAGTAATCTAGTTACTTTACTGATTACTTGATTTTAAAAGTAACTAAGTTAGATTACTAGTTACTTTTTTTGTTACTATTGGCAGCTGCCTAGGCACCCGACCCCCCCCCCCCCCCCCCCCGCAACATAAAAATGAAAACTGGTTTTGCCAAAACTCACTTTATTTTAACAGTAACTTAAATTACATAATTAAACTTTAAACAATAACTTAAAACAACAAAATAAAGAGTCTTTCTTTGCCTCACCCAACATAAATACTTGTTTTTAAACAATAAAATAAATATAATCTTTATTTAACAGTAACTAGCAAGGAGTGGTTTCACAAAACCTAAAACCTACCCTGACCATTCAGATATGATCCTAATATAATCCTAATCCTAAACTGGGTGAGTCTTATCAATTTAGTTTATCAATGATCAACATTTATGTTCTTGTCATCCTTTGCTGACACAAACTCAAAATAATCCTTATATTTCCAGCTATTTAACGCATATCTCTGTTCTCGCTCCATTGTGTAGGCTACGCTTCTGTTTACACTGTGCAATCAGCGTGGTGATACACGTGAGTGATTCTGCTGCAATCTCGCGATAGTCGAGAGCCGTTTTTTGCGGGCATGGCCTTCCATAGTAACCTCGTGTTGAAAACGTGGGCACTGACGTCACTCCCCAAGACGCGAGAAATGTTTGTTTACTATCGAACATTACAAAGAAATACTGCATTTAGCCTAAGTTATGAGGTAGTAACGCAATAGTAACGCACAGCCACTTGAATAAGTAACTTTAATCCGATTACTGATTTGGAAATAGTATCGCGTTAGAATACTCGTTACTGGGAAAAGTATTCAGATTAGAGTATCGCGTTACTTAGTATCGCGTTACCGGCATCACTGTTGACTTCACACTTTTGGAGCTGCATGTCATCTTACTTCACAAGGGTGCAATTCCTACAAAACCATAATACTACGGTAACAAGACAGTGGGTTTTTTCACAAGACCTGGTTTATTTGCGTCCTGCATTTCACATTTATAACTTAAAAATATTTCTGTGTTAGACAAAATATGATTCACTCTCTATCCATTGGCAAGTCGTGAGCTTAGAATGATAAGGTTCTATCTCCGTTTAGGGTCGTTCAGAGATATTGAACGTCAAAGTTTTTACATTCCATTATGTTTTGTGAGATGGAACCTTTGGATTTTATGAATTACTAACTCAAAAATGTCAACATTTTAGAAATAACACCACACAGGCGTTAATAAACACCTAATGGATCAGATTATGTAAAAAACTCAACTTTGACAAAAATGGAGATAGAACCTTATAATTCTAACGTCACGAAGTGTTAGCGAAGTTTTTTTTTTTTTACAACAACAGAACAAAATATCTAAATTATGATTGGAGCTATAGGATGCCGGACACTACACTTGTCTATTTGTTACTGAGGTAGAAGTGCTTATGTCTCTTATTTCTCCTATAAGAACACCAGGGACAGAACTAAAAGCTGACAGAACCACAGCCTTAGGGTGTTCTCTGTTCATGGATGATGGATGATGGATTATGAAAATGGGCATGTTTACATATTGTACGTAAGGTGTTCTCTATTTATGGATGATGGATTATGAGGATGGGCATGATTACGTACTGTATAATCTATTTAAAGGAGTCAATCTGAGCGGGGTGGACAGTATGAGGGAGGGACTGAGCTGCAGGGAGACTCCAGACACCAGGTCACATGGGAGTCAGCAGGATGGAAGTGGATGTGCCAGGGGTGCCAGCACTAAAAGCTTGGTTGAAGTTTTTAATTTAAAAGAAGTTAAATGGATGTGCTCGCTTGATACCTGGTGTCTGATTGGTGCTACGACCTGTCAGTCAACACATTTTGAGCACCAAAGCCCACCACGTCTGACTGATCAGTTAACGTTGACTGATCAGATGTTGACCATTGACTCTGGAGTGGGTGAGTGTTACTTAGAGACGATGTCACACAGTGGTGCGTGTGTGTGTGTGTGTGTGTGTGTGTGTGTGTGTGTGACTCACCAGTAGAGGTAAGGCTTGTCCTTGTCAACGTTGATGTTGTTGATGGGGTCCATGCGTAGCCAGGTGTGGAAGGTGAAGCCGTTCTGGTAGGGCCACTTGGCGATGGGGGGCAGAGCTATAGCCTGGGAGAGGACAGGCGACACACACATCCATGTCAAATTAAACGGTAGTCATAAACACATAAACAAGCATCTTACAGTGTTAGTGGTGTTTACATTAGTGTGTGTGTGTGTGTGTGTGTGTATGTGTGATTGTGAGTGAGTGTGTGCGTGAGTGCGTGCGTGTGGCTGTGTGCCATGACCTATAATACTTCCTGCCTCATTAGAGAGACGCAGACGCAGACGTGCACGCGCACACACACACACAATCCCACAAGGGAGCTTCCTACACATCCTCACCTAAGAGAAAGATCACCATGGCAATGAGAGGGTAGACAAAACTGGAACATACAGTGTGTGCATGAGCGCGCGCACACACACACACACACACACACACACACACACACACACACACACACACACACACACACACTAATGTGAAAGCTCCAGACAGTTTAATCACAAGACAATGTGAGAGATCACTTCTCTACATGGAACTTTTGGAACTTTTTACTTATTGAGCCTGCACTGTTTTATGTTTTTTATTGAATGTTTTTCTGTACTGAATGTTTTCTGCCCTAACTGAGCTGTTTGACAACAAAATTTCCCCATTGGGGACAATAAAGGTTTTCAATCAATCAATCAATCAATACATCTCTGCTGTGTAGCCTAGATTGCTTTCGGGCCCAGTGAAGAGTCTATTACACAAGCACTACAACAACATGGGTTTAAACGCTGAGAGGAAAAGACACCATTGTGGACATGGTGAGATTGGACACTGTCTAGCGCAATAAACAAGCAACAATAACAACAAATAAAGAGACTAAAGCTCACCTAGAGTGAGTATCCCAAAAGGTAACAACACGTTATTTCTTTCGACAGCCCAGGCCCACAGGAGCCAGACAACCATAATTGCAAAAACTGTTAAATCTGTTTGACAGTCAATCCTACAGAGGGTGAAACAGATGAAAACCGCAGAATGAAGCACTTTGCTGTTTTACGAGTGGTCTGCGTCAGGGCCGTTAAGGAGGAGATGAGGTTTCACATTAGCGACCAAGCGTTGGGGGAAACCTCGGCCCTGAGCAA
>NC_137676.1:64745693-64863193 GCF_963989245.1 Nansenia antarctica
GTGGGTTGGTCAAAATGGCTCTGATTGGCTGGATGGCTGTTCAATCAATCAAACTTGACTAATCGGTTTTCATGTATGGGGAACTCCGTTTCATTTAATTTGCATTTCTCTCTGCCGTGCACTTGACGCAGGGTTGCCAAGTGGAGGGGATGGAATCATGTTTGAACTGCGAAAGTGCGGGTGTCGTATCTCCCGTAACAACCACGGCTGCTACATGCCTGCAGACAAGGCTTAAGCCTAGTCCAGGATTAAATCACACTTGCAATGGAAAATCTCCACTGAGGATGCTGTTTAGTTTAGGATAAGGCTCAATCTGCGTCCATGAAACCAGCCCATATAGAGTGGGCTGTGCTGAAGTATATATACTATATGTGCTGTCAACTAAAAGACCCATCTGATCCTCTCAGTCTGTTGCTGTTGGTGGTAGCGTGTGTTACAGCAGTAGAACAGGATCCATGGCTGCCTAGTTTCTCTAGCCTCCAAACACACACACACACGGAGACACCCAGAGAGGCACAGAGACAAAGAGAGACACAGAGAGACACAGAGAAACACAGAGCCACACAGAGAGACACAGAGACACAGGGAGACACAGAGACACAGAGACACAGACACACACAGACAGACACAGAGACACAGAGAGACACAGAGAGACACAGAGAGACAGAGACACAGAGACACAGAGAAACACAGAGCCACACAGAGAGACACAGAGAGACACAGAGAGACATAGAGAGAGACACAGACACACACACACAGACACAGAGAGACACAGAGAGACATAGAGAGAGACACAGACACACGCACGCACACACACACACACACACACACAGAGACACAGAGAGACATAGAGAGAGACACAGACACACACACACACACAGACACAGAGAGACACAGAGAGACATAGAGAGACACAGACACACACACACACACACACACACACACACACACACACACAGACACAGACACAGAGACACAGAGCCACAGAGCCACACAGAGACACACAGAGACACAGAGACATAGAGAGACACAGACACACACACACACACACACACACACACACAGACACAGACACAGAGACACAGAGACACACAGAGACACAGAGAGACACAGAGAGACACAGAGAGACACACACACAGAGAGAGAGACATACACATACACACACACCAGCCACCGTGCTCCCACCCCTGGCCACTCCTGCCCTTGGCCTTCAATCAGACACATGAGTGTCTGCCTAATGTGACAGAGGAACATGTCCACCAGGGCCAGCAGCAGAGACGCTGGGTGACTCTGAGAGACCTGCCTGGAGCACACACACACACACACACACACGCACACACACGCACACGCACACACACGCACACACACGCACACGCACACACACAAACACACAAACCAGCCATGGGAGGAAAGGGCAGGAGAGGAGAGGAAGTCTGCTTTCAAGAGCATTAATCCGTAGCAAGTCACTGTGCCAATTAGCTAATCTTCATAAGCAGGGATCACTTCATGGGTAGATATGCCAAGGTATATGACTTGTAGATTTGAGGTTCTGCACAGTGCCTTTACTGAAGCCAATCCTCTTGAATAAGTCAACTGATCCATCAAACTGTATTTGGATAGCACATTCATAAATGTGACACAATGATACAGTGCCCAATGACTCTCATGTCTCTCTAGCCTGACTGCGTTCCCCCCCCCGGGAGCTAATGCTGTGCTGGTCTGAACCACGTCTGAACCACTGGTCAATGAGCTTAAGTTGTGGTTATTTTGGTCTTGTAGATGGGGTGAGAGACAGGGGAGAAGGATGAGGGTTTTTACTTTAGGAAAGGGGGGAGGGGGGGGGGGGTAGATTATGAGAGATGGTGAGGGGGGGGGGGGGGGAGAGAGAGAGAGAGAGAGAGAGGATAAATTGTTATACAGTAGGAAGCCCTGATGTATAAATCATGTGAGGGAGTGTACTTTAAACATCTCTGGTATGTCTCTCCTGGTCTGACAGAGAGAACGAGAGAGAGGGAGGGAGCGGGGGAGAGGGGGAGAGAGAGAGAGGGAGGTAGAGAGAGAGAGAGAGAGATAGAGAGATAGAGCATTCCAATCAGGCCGTTATATCCTGCACAAGGCACTGCACAGGGGTATTCAGCCCTTGAGGTTCCAATAGGGATGCTCAGTTCAGAGTGACCTGCAATCTGGGTGTAACCATAGGCAACAACAGGTGTACACGATACAGGAAATGGAGCAAGTCTTCTCCACAGTCATTGGTGGAGCTGAGTGAGGATTGCGGGAAATGTTTTAAATATGGTTGCCATATTTTCAGTGTGCATTGTTTGCACAATGTAGCTAATTGTAAAGTCCTATGTAATATAGCATGTTTCACTCGCGATATTCTGATACCAAAGGACACTTAAATATGGCTAAAGCGATACTTTAACATTAGCTGGCTAACCAACATAACTCAGTAGGCCTACAGTGGCAGTTAACGTGCTGGCTAGCTGTGTAACATCAAACGAGGTAATGATGCTTAATGATGTCTGTAGCTACTTTGCAGAAAAATGCCTGGCGAAGATATTTGTGTTAGTCTCTGTTGTGTGGGTGAGTGAAATACACTTGTTTTGCCACTTGTGTCACAGTTAGATGACGCTGCAGGCCATTCTGAACTCATCCACCACATAGTTCCCTGGGCAGAGTCACCCCATGCAGTGTGAAGGCAATCAGGATTATCCCTGTGGACTGGAACACAGCCAGAGAGAGAGAGAGAGAGAGAGAGAGAGAGAGGGAGGCATAGAGAGAGAGAGAGAGAGAGAGAGAGAGAGAGAGAGAGAGAGAGAGAGAGAGAGAGAGAGAGATGGTGAGAGAGATGGGAGAGAGATGGCAGTGGGTGATGGTGTTCACTAAGGGAGACAGTCTGACTGGCTGAACATAGAGAGATAGGATTATGTTATATCAGGTCTATGGGCGGAGGGAGAGAGGGAGAGAGAGGGGGGGGGGGAGAAAGTTGAACAGCTAGACTGAACATCCTCATTATAGCGGTCATACTATGTTGCACACAACCTGTGAGAGACACTTCAGGTGTCGACATTGGAAATACTGAAAGACATTTTCCATGTAAAAGGACCCATGAGGAACAACATGTGAAATTCACCAGTGGAGAACCCATTTAGACATTCTTTTACCGTCATTCTATTACCAGATGTAAAATGTACTCCTCTACCCCACTGTACATTTTCTCTACAGTACATTTTTCAAATGAAATTAAAAAAACGAATACTTCTTATAACATTATGACCGCCAATGGCCCCTGAACCGAGCATAGATTACTTTTCCTTGCTCTGACTGAGGGATAGATGATTCACTTAGAAAAATGTATTTGTTGTAAGTCTCTTTGGATAAAGGGTGTCTGTTAAATGCCAAAAATGTAAATGTAATGATGTAAATCCACTTCACTTACTGCAGCTCAACAACCAACTCAGACAGTAATTCTGTTACCGTGGAATTAAAACCTATTTTCCGCCTAAAAACCAGACTCAAACTAAAGTGCTTCTTACATTAGAAATATGACGATCGGTTGCAAAAGCAGGATGCCGTTTGATAGGTAACACCTTGAAGTCTTGTGTGGATATGCTCAGATCATAGTTCAGAATAACATACTACACATGACCCGGAGATAAAGTAATCAATAATCAAATCTCTTTCGTTTGTTTGTTTGTTTGTGTTTTGTTCTTTACTGATTTGATTTATTTAGTTCCTTTTCATTAATATTTTTTCTTTGATTTATTTTTCATAAACTGTAATCAAATTCTATGATCAAGGGAGACTCTCCATAAGCCCCTCAGGGTTTCTTGTCTTCCTTGCACCTACTCTACCTATGATGTATTATGGTTATTGTATGTATGAATTCTTTTTTTTTACTGTGTGCTAAATAAATTAAAATTAAAATTAAAATTAAAACAGAATTTGGGCCCGATCATGGGCCCGTGCAGCTTGGTCTCAGCAGTCTGATTGGCTGAGGGGCTCGGCGGTGCGCGCGGCCTACCTGCGATCATGCTGTCGGTGGCGGCCACGCGGTCCAGGACCTGCTGGATGAGCGCCGTGTCGGTGCAGGCCTGCAGGTTGCGGACGCTCTTCTTCAGGATGGCGGTGAAGATGGACCACACCTCGGCCTGGCAGGTGGGCTGACAGCGGTCCAGCAGCTCCACCATGCACACGATGCTCTCCGTCTCCTGGATGATGAAGTTCATCTCCAGGTCAAACTGGCCCCCCACCAACTGGAGGAGAGGGAGGGAGGGAGAGAGAGAGAGAGAAAGAAAGAGAGAGAAAGACAGAGAGAGAGAGGAAAAGGGGGTTACTACATTGTAACATAGCAGCATAGAAAACATAATACTGTAAAAAGCATGAAACAACTAGGCACCACATGACGCAACATCGAAACCTAAATCCAGGCTTGAATATCAATAATCCTACTTATTTCCAGCAGTGCATCAAACCCAGTGAACAAACACCCAGGGCACAGAGAGCAGAAACAGAACAAACATCAGAAACACCGTCTTATCATCACTGAGCTTCTTCCCGCACAAACGCAACCGTCTGAAAGAGCCACCCAGGCACGAGTCCGCTGTCAGCCATCCCCATGGACCACTAGTGCCCGCAAGAAAAAGCTGGTGTGTTTCTAAACATCTGCTCGTGTCTGGACCACGGCGGATGACGTAGAGAGACGGTCTGGATGAGGAGGCGGGGCTAGCAGACTGTGAGGAGGAGGGTCCTCTCTCGCCGACCCCTACAGTCAGACGCCACCGTCCTGACCTGGTGTGACTCAGCGATGATGTCATAGAGACATCACATACAGGGTGCGTTCGTAAATTCGCTTTGAGAGCGCCGGAGCGCACACTGGGTTAAACGTCATGGAGCGACCAAGTAATTCGTTGTTTTGTTTTTTTTTGCCATTGGACAAGAGGCATTCCGTGACCGCTGAACAGATTTCCAGAGCGTGTTTACGAACGCACCCCTTGTCTCATCTGGGATAAAACTACACACGTAGTAGAATGATAGTATGAAATCAATATGCCTTGCTCATTTTATTCCATGGCGAGTGTTTCTGGTTCCAAACTAGACCTTTAAGCTTTCATGAATATATTAGACCTGAACTTTTTTATTTATTACACCTTAGGGGGCAACACAAACGTTGGCACAACTAGAGGTTGTGTTTACTGTATGTGCAAAACATCGAAAATGTGAATCTTATTACTTTTCAGAGCAGGGACAGTGCTGAATTAATGTCTTTTTTCTACCTTTGGCTGTGCTCCGCAAAAGGTTATATACAGGGGGTGGGGGAGGGAGGGATGGAGGGAGGGATGGAGGGACGGAAGGGGGAGCTCCTATAGCCAGGAATAATGTTCTTTGTGTCTGGAAATAAATTGTACAAGCTATAAATGTCAGGATATGTCACCATCTAATAGTGGTGATGACATTTTTATTATTGAACCCTGCTCAATAGAATGACGATAAGGCGAAATAACAATGCACATGTCAAAATGAATATTGTACGGTCGGCAAACGCGCTCGCTAAATCTACGATTGCGAGGGGGCTGGAACCCAGAAGAGCGATGGCTGTCATTTGCCACGGGACAGGCGGTGGAAACAATTTGATTGGGCGCTGGGAATGATCTACATCCGTTGGATGGAAACTGTCCCATTAGAATGAGTGAAGGAGGAGGAACTGATAAGGGAGGAGGGGATGGGGGGGGGGGGGGGGGGCAAGGTGTCGCCGTGCACACACGCACACGCACGCGCACACGCACGCACACACACACGCACACACACACGCACACACACACGCACGCACACACACACACATGCACACACGCACACACATGCACACACACACACACACACACACCAGTTCCTTCAAAGTACAGTCGTACAAACGTCCTTCAATCAGACACCGTCACCTAGACGTGAGGACTAGTCTGAGGGGGACAGCACAAACACAGCTCCTGTCTGAAGCCACAACTCAACCCCACCCTCTGATGACATGCTCAGCGGGGGAGGCCTTCTTCTAGTATTTGTTTACTGTGTGGGGAGAGCTAATGGTAGCCTTTGGGGGTGGTTAGAGTTGGGAGACGGGGGGGGGGAGACGGGGGGGTGGTGGGAGGGGCACAAATAAATAAAAGATGAAATAAATAATGCAATGTAAATCAATTGTTCATGAGAAAGCGGTTGTCCTTCGGCCCCGCCCACCCCCGTTCCACCCCCCAACTCTAACACCCCCCCAAGGCTACCATTAGCTCTCACCTCTCACCCCCCCCACTCCCCCCACGGCCCCTCCCACTGCAGTCGCTGATAAATCACACGCCCTCGTCCACGGAGGGTGAGCAGCATTTGCATTATTGCCCCCCCCCCCCAGTCCCCCCCCCCCAGTCCCCCCCTCCCCGCCCCATGATTGCAGTAGGGTTTGCGTTAACGGTTGTTTCTTGGCGCAGCATCGCCACGGTAACAGGTGATTTATGAGCCTGACATTCTGGACGAGTCACCCATCAGTCAGGTGGCGGCGGCGGCAGCGGCGGCGGCGGAGGGAGGAGTCACTCCGGGGCGCTGCAGCACTGCGGTGGCAGCCAGGCCTCGGTGGAGGTCAGCCGGCCGTAAAACACTCCCAACATTAAATACTGGAGGGTGGTTTATCTAATACCACTTTCACTCACTCACTGTGTGTGTGTGTGTGTGTGTGTGTGTGTGTGTGTGTGTATGTGTCTATGTGCGTATGTATGTGCGTGCTACGTGCATGCGTGTGTGCATGCGTGCTTACGTGTGTGCTTACGTGCGTGCTTATGTGCGTGTGTGTGTGTCTCTCTTTTAATTTAGCGACTGCCGGTGCAAGGTGCACAGCTGAGGGCTAACAGAGGACTGGCCAGCCCAGTAAATGAGCGCCGCAGCATTTGTATTAAAGGCAGCCATGCGTGTGTACTAGCTTAGATTTTAATGAAGGTCTAATATAGATGGCCGCAGCAGAGAGCCAGAGAGCTATAGTTAGGCCCTGTAGACTGCAACTTGGAGGAACGCAAAAAGCTTAAAGCTTAAAGGGACAAAAAAATATACATTTCTGCCTCGGTGTGTCACCTGAATGAAGGCATGTGGCTGATTGCAGGAGTTAGAGTGGAACGAGAACGGGACCCCTCCTCGACCTCCTGTTTCACAATACTCTGACCGATGTGCCTCCGGAAACAAATACGAAAAATAATATCCAGTATGTGGACGGATTTGGTGGAGACGTGAGTCATGTGTTTAAACGTGGACGTCCCAAGGATGTCTCGTCTCTAACATAGTGTTAGACTTTTGGTTAAACATTGATTTGTTTACTACAGTTTGTTTATTCGGTATGTTTCTTTGAAACTATGAGATTGGTTAATGAGTTGATACTCTATTCTCATTCTTACAGTGTTGTGCAATAATGTGATTGTGAGCTAAACCTGTGTAGTAGATAAAGGTTGTGTTAAAACAGCACAACACAATCGTGAATCGATTACCAGAGTTCACCATTCATGTCTAGTGTTCACATGCGTAGTTAACAACACGTCTCGAGTCATCACATCAGATATTCCTCACGATTTCCTTAAAAATTAGGAAATTAAAAATGTTACTTGTGTGTAGTCCACTTTTATCATGTCCATAAGCGACTGAAGTTGTACTGGGGAATGAATTAAAGTCTTTACATTTCCGGTCCTTTCTCTATTTTTAATAATGATACCGTTTTTTTAAAATATTTATTCATACATTCAGTACCAGACATAGATTGCTAGAAGGATGTTTCAGAAATTCAGATGAGACTATTATAAGTCAAGTACTGTACGTTTAGCCCGAGGGATGTTAAGGAAATACCACTTTCACTCACTCACTGTGTGTGTGTGTGTGTGTGTGTGTGTGTGTGTGTGTGTGTGTGTGTATGTGTGTGTATGTGTGTGTGTGTGTGTGTGTGTGTGTGTGTGTGTGCGTGTGCGTGTGCGTGTGGACTGCACTGTGTGTGGTGTGTGTGTGTGTGTGTGTGTGTGTGTTTATTGGAATATGAACATGGCAGAATTTTTGCTAAAAACAGCAATCTCCAGTTCATGTTTCAAAGTGGGTATCTGAATTTGAAGTTATGCAAATGTCCCGGTGTCCTTGAAGTACCCTTACGACAAAAGTTGCCTGACTGAAGAAGTATTTGGTAATTACAATTAATATCAAACTGGCCTTCATACTTGATAACAATCTTATCATCCTTTACAGAGAAACTTCCGGAAATAAAAAAATAAAAAAAGACCTCTGCTTAAATATCAGAGCTGCATTAGAGCTTAATTATAGGAATCTGTCATTTGTTATCATCATCCTCTGCCCGGCGTTGGATCGAGAGAAACCCACCTCATATTTCACTGTTGATATTCAGATAAGAACTTTAATTACAGTAATTAAGGCTGTCTTGATCCAAAGCTTCTTTTTCAGAGGCTTCATGTGTTAAAAGTTCATCTCTGGGTGCTAATGCTGCTTTGATTTAGTTTAGGTTCAAGCACTTGTGGAGAAATAGTTTTTTGGATGTGCATTCCTAGTAGAGTAGCAAGTAGAGCCTCCCCTGTTGAGCAAGTTCCCCTAAAACATTGACATTATATTTGACATTTTAACCATTTAGCAGATGCTTTTATACAAAGCGACTTACTCTACTTAATTAGAGATTACAGGGACAGTCTCCCTGAAGTAACTTAAGGCTGAGTGCATTACTCAAAGGCACACTAGTGGTGGTGTTCCCAGGTTGGAGTTGAACCTGTGACCTTCTGATCACCGGTCCAACTCACTATCCACTAGGCCACCACTACCCACTATAACGTGCATCCACAGACCACACGGACATGTCTTAGCACACTACAGGGACTTTGGTTTTATCCTTTAACCAGAACAGTAAACTATTCTTTCAGGAAAATGTACCAGAGCTGTCAGTGTCAATTAGATAAACATAAAACACCCTTTTTCCAAAGCCGAGCCAAAAGGGAATGAAAACCCCTCAGATGAAAGAGCAGGCTAACAGTCAGTGGCCTATATTCTCAGCTTCCTTTAATGTGCCTCTTTTGAGCCACGACACGGCTCGGAGTGGGAGCACAGCAGCAGTAATTGTGGTGAGTCACAGAAACACAACGTTCGGCACATTGATTCACTCAATCAATGAGGACGTCATCCGGTCAGAGAGAAAACAACAGATGTCCTGACTCAACCTTGTGGTGCACCGCATGACAGTGAACTATGACCTACGTCTATTAGCCATCTCCCTGCATGGTCTGGGCCGTCTGGAACAGAACCAGGCTAAATCAATGATTGTAGGGCAGAGGTCAACGATAGTTTGAAAAAGTAGTATTTACTGCAGATTCAAGACCCTGGTGCTTGCATACCAGGCAGCTAAAGGGACAGCCCCTGCCTACCTGAAGGAAATGGTAACCCCCCAAACCCCTGCCCGCTCACTCCGCTCCTCCACCTCGGCTGGCCGACTGGCCCCACCTCCTCTACACAGCAGTCGGGCTGCCCGATCACGTCTCTTCACAACACTGGCTCCCCGCTGGTGGAATGAGCTCCCCACGGCCGTCAGAACGGCTGAGTCACTACCCATCTTCCGTCGTAGACTGAAGACCCATCTCTTCAGGTTACATCTTAACTGCTCCTCCTGAGACATATTCTGACCCTTACCACTACGTCTCCTAAAGACACCCGCTTTCCCCTCTACTGTGTCCCTAAGAACTTCTATTGCCCCCTTGTACTGTTTCTCAGTTTCTCCCGGAAAAAAAAAAAAAAAAGTTTTAGTAGAAGGCGATAGGGAGAAGGTTTTTTCTTCTATCAGTGGCCCCGGGCCCGAGCTAGATTACTCTTCCTGCAACGAATGGTGGATTGCTGATTCACATGCTTAGTATTCAAATGTATTGATTGTAAGTCGCTTTGGAATAAGGCGTCTGCTAAATGCCCAAAAAAAAAATGTAAAAATGTACTGGAGTGGAAAAAATAACTTTTCTGAAAGTGCCACAGGTCACTCTAGGTTTAGGGCTATTCAGCAACATAGCAACTGAATAGTTCATGAAGTAGCTTGTGATTAAACAAGCGTCAAAACAATAGCTTGATATTCTGCTGACTCAAGTTTTTAACCTAGCCCATTACAAACTTCATTCAACCTCATTCAACCTCAACCTCACCCTCACAAGAGCATCAAGCCTCTAACCAGCCCTGCAGTCATCCTGACTGTGTCTCTCCCTAAGGAGTGTGTGAGTTGCTCCGTGACTGTCATGTTGATGGCAGCAACACGCACACACACACACAACACACAACACACACAGACAACACACACACACACACACAGACACAGACAACACTACACAGACAACAAACGCACACACACAACACACACAGACAACACTACACAGACAACAAACACACACACACACACAACAAACACACACACACAACACACACACACAACACACACAACCCCCACCCGCCCCCCCCTCTCCCCATCCCTCACACAGCCCTGCTCTCCCATGTCTAACCCGGTTCTTTGTTCCAGCCAGTCACCAGATCCGTGGCGGGGTAACTTAGCCTGGGCCCTGTCTGCTCGCCCCTGAGGCCTGGCTGAATTAATCATGAGTGAGCAGCCAGCAGAGAGGACACACACACATACATACCGACACACACACACACACACATACCGACACACACACACACACACACACACACACACACACACACACACACAGCAGAGTGCAGCACACAAGCCAGCCTCTCCACACGGACACCCAGCAGGGGAGATGAGTGGAGGAGTGGAGGAGGAGGGTGAGAGGTTGTGGCAGGCGGAGAGTCCAGAGGGAGAGAACAGCCTTGACTCCCGTGTCCCCTGTCTGGAAAGACGACTCCACAGATCCTTACATTTTTCATTTTTTAGTACACCCATTTAGCAGACGCTTTTATCCAAAGCGACTCACAATTAGAGATTACAGGGACAGTCTCCCTGGAGTAACGTAGGGCTAAGTGCCTTACACAAGGGTACACGACGTAGTGGTGGTGTTCCCAGGTGGGATTTGAACTCATGACCGTCTGATCATCAACCAACTCGATATCCACTAGGCCACCTCTACCCCCAGAGGGACAGAAAACAGTTCCCTTATTGGAAAGTCGACATAAGAAATCCCAGTCTTTGGAAGAGTCTTTCCTGTCATTGGAAGGTCACTAGGGATTGACATTTGGGAACGCCTAACCCAGAATCCTACTGTAAAGTTATTGAAAAGCCCTCAGCAGAATCCTACATGACTGGATCGTACACCAGAATTCTGGGTGTAGAAAGGAGGCTGGGTGGGGCTGATGATTATGGAGGCCGAGGCCTGTATGTGGAAGGGAGGGAGGAGCAGGGTTGGACCCAGACATTGTTCTAGATCACAGAGAGTTGTCAGAGATCCTGGAGGGCAGTAGCCTCGTACATGAGGAAGAGATCAGAATCACCCATGTCACACGACTGTGTGTGTGTGTGTGTGTGTGTGTGTGTGTGTGTGTGTGTGTGTGTGTGGCCTAGTACATGAGGAAGAGATCAGAAGCGCCCATGCAGACAGTCATATGATGCTGTAGATTGGAGCTGGCAAGATATGATGGGTCGTTTGTACCACAGGGGAAACTGCTGCACACAGAGTGACCACCAGACACAGGGCTGTGAGGCTCAGACACTGTGTGTGTGTGTGTGTGTGTGTCCATTATTAATGCCTTCCCTTCCGCTCCTCTCCTAATGAAAGAGCGTGTCAATTCGGGGTGGAATCCTTTGAATTACAAGTAATTTGCCTGAAGGAGGCGCTCACACAATGGAATCAAAGCTCAAAGCCCCTGACAAATCCATATTACTGTTCTCTGTGTCTGCAGAAGCCGACGTGTGTGTGTGTGTGTGTGTGTGTGTGTGTGTGTGTGTGTGTGTGCGCGCATGTGTGTGGACGCATGTGTATGTGCGTATGTGTGTATGTGCATGTGTGCGTGTAGTGTACATCACTTTGAATCAATGTACCACGGTGATAAGATGATTTCTGATATTGGAGTAGGAAGTAACATCATGTCACGTGGCCGAATGAAGATCGTTCTGGTCTCCATTCTGTACAGGTGTTACAGCATGCTTGGTTATGGCTGGTCAGAATGAGCAATATTTCCAAATGTTTTGTTAGTGTGTCTAGTGCAGGCGCAGGCCTAGGGGAGGAGGGTATGTCTGTCTGTCTGTCTCCTGGCCCGGAGACATACAGCTGTTCTGACTGACTTCATTGGATTAGTGTTAGCATCGATACATGCATTCACAATGAGCAGTTCAACTAAGTCCACGGTTTACTCTTCAACCTTATCGGAGGCGAATTATGTAAATATTTGGGCTGCAGGGTTGGCAGGCTGGGTTTGTTCTATGTGAATGGCAGCATAATGACTCATGACTCTGAGATTATGAGAAGAAAACATTGTCGCTGGCCTCAAATGCTGCTGCCAGTAGGCTGAGGGAACGTGTGGAAGGGTTCCAGAAATAGGAATCCTAGCCTGATAGTCATGATAACATGACAAGCCGTGGCATTTCAAATAGAATTTATTTGAAAAATGACAACAGATCCTGTTATTTCCTGCCAGGATTCTTAGCAATACAAAAGAGAGAAACGTATACAGAGCTCCAAAATAATATTGTTCATCCGTCCCGTAGATGAAAACCATCGGAGACACAATATCGACTCATGGACAATGTGTTCTAACGCTGCACGCGCTCCTTCATCATCACAGACAGGTGAACCGTCGCCATCGGACACCGCCGTCTCGGGTGACGCCAGGACACCGTCTGTGGTGTGTTCATCCGAATTCCCGTCGGCTCTTTTAATTGGTTCACTTTAACGAGGCTCCCCCTTGATCGACAGATGGACGGGCCGTTCGAAGCCAGTGTGCTCGCTCGTTGCCTGCGAGTCCCCCCCCCCCTGTCCCCCTCTGAATAAAAACATTAATCGTGGTGACATCGGGCTTGGCAAGCGGCCGACAACGAGATGCCGACCCGTAACGATCCACCGTCGGTACGGCCGATAAGCGGTAACGGCTCTACAGACCTGACATGTACAGCTGCTGGCGCAGTTCTAACAGAACACTTGTGACAGTGGTCGTCAGTCACCTAGTTACTATTTGTCCTGCTTCAGTCCTGAGAGTGGGAGAGGGAGAGGGAGAAGGAGGGGGGGCGGGGGTATAGAGACATCAGGAGGATACGTCCATTCCTCACCAGAGAAGCAGCACAACTTTTGGTCCAGACACTTGTGATCTCCCACCTTGACTACTGCAACGCACTCTTGGCCGGGCTCCCCGCCTTCGCCATCAGACCTCTGCAGCTCATCCGGAATGTTTCTGCCCGTCTTCTTGTGTTTGATCTCCCCCAAACTCTCCCATGTCACCCCCCCCTCCGTCGCACCCTTCACTGACTTCCGGTAGCAGCTCGCATCTGATTCGAGACCCTGGCGCTCGCCTACCGGGCCCCTACCCTACTTGCAAGCGATGGTCAGCCCTGAAATACCTGCCCGATCACTCTGTTCTTCCACCTCGGCTGGCCGACTGGCACTGCCGCCTCTATGAGGAAGCTGTGGTTTTGCTATTCGGTCACGACTTTCCACTGTCCTGGCACCCCGCTGGCAGAACTGTCAGGACTGCAGAGTCATTACCTCTCTCCTGCTGTAGATTGAAGAAACATCTCTTCAGGCTACTTAACTGTCCCTCCTAAACACCTCCTCCTCCCCACTACCCCCCTGTACAGTTTCTCTACTATAAATGCAAAATAAATACCTTTTTGAAAAAAGTCGAGCATTCTAGCATTGTGACTGCCAATGGCCCCTGGTCATTGCAATGATTACTTTTTCTTACGATGACTGATGGATAGACGATTCACTTACTTTAGACAAATGTACTTGTTGTAAATCGCTTTGGATAGAGGTGGCTGCTTAAATGCCAAAAATGTGAATGCAAATGTAGAGAGAGAGAGAGAGGGGGGAGTGGGAGAGGCATAGGGAGAGAGGAAGGGGCAGAGAGATAGGAAGAGGGAGAGAGGGGGGAGAGGGACAGAGTGACGGGGAGACAGAGAGAGATTTAAGACTGAGACGTCAACTGAAGCTCTCAGGCTTGCTGTTCTCCTGAAGCACACACTCACACACACACACACACACACACACACACACACACACACACTCACACACACACACACACACACACACACACACACACACACAGGGCTGTCAGATCGATCAGGTGATTACTCAGCTAAACTGTCAAACACATGACGACCGCTTCCCATTGAGTCTTCATTAGTGTGATGACTCGCACTCCCTGAGGATGCCACACACACACACGCACACACACACACGCACACGCACGCACACACGCACACACACACGCACACACACACACACACATGAGAGGCTAGAAGCCCTGTAGATTCTGTGTTTGAGGGGGGAGAGCCAAGGAAGCAGGAAGCGACAAATCCCAGAAGAAAGGCAAAGGGACAGAGATGATGACAGTAAAAAGGCCTTGTCAAACACTTCAACAGGGGCCGCGAGGGGTAACAATAGCTTTTTTTACTCCGCGTAAGCAGGAATAAAAAAGACGGGAGCTCTTAAGTTCTCAAAGATAACTGACAACCGGCCCCGTCGGAGAAAAAAAAAGTTGGCAAAGAAACTTCCGCGCAGAATGTCCTGAGGAGGAGACGACACCCCTCTGAGTCGGTGAGAAGTCTTGTCAGAACCCTGCTTTTTGATCAGTCAGATCCTGGCCCTGAAAGAGTCTACTGGAAGTGCTGGCTGTGGGAGACTGCGGTCTGGTAGCTAATTATGACCCTGTGTGTTGTGTGTGTGTGTGTGTGTGTGTGTGTGTGTGTGTGGTTTCAACCGCAGAGTTGCTGGTACAGTAATCATCCTCCCCCAGAACCCAATAGAGGAGGTGGAAGAGGTAAACAACAGGGAGAGAGGGAGGAGAGGACATGGAGGGAAGCGCGTCCTTAGTCGTTGTGTGAGAGAGAATGACCCAAACCACACACTGTTTTAGGCACAGAGAGAATCAACGTCTTGAAGTTGGACCACTTACAAAGCAGGCATTTAAATATCCAGTGTTTAAAGAAGTAAAAGCACATCATTTTACAGAAGTGCCATCCTGACATTAACAAACTTTATATAATACCTATCCAATATGCATGTTGATGAATTAAACATTTTTCCTTTAAGCTGTGCTGAATATCATCTCTGCTTTCATATCGCACAAACGGAGATTAATGACCTTGCTGGGTTGAAAGGGTCTGGGCTATTTAATCAAAAGAGTGTGTTGTTAAATCAATGAATTCTGGACCCAAATATAAAGACTGATGATCTGACATTGTTGACTGCATTTTCCCTCGTTAACATTAGTTCCAGAACCCTGCGTTTTTCATCCTATTAGGGGAACGGATGCACGCACGCACGTACGCACTCTCTCACACACACACACACACACACACACACACACACACACACACACACACACACACACCCTCTCACACACACACACACACACACACTCACACACACACTCAAATGAGCATTGGGCCATAGCCAATGGAATGGCTGAAATTCGGGTGAGTTTTTCTAGGTGGTTGATTAAAACAGTGGCTTCAGGGCTGTCTGGTCTGGGCAGCAGCGGCCTCATCATTAGATTATGTGTGTTACTGTCGAGACAAGGCTCTGATAATTAAGACGCTGTGCTTTCTATTGACAACAACAACAAAAACAGCAGGTTAGGGGAGGCTGATGGAGGTAGAAATCAGAGGATGGACGCATTGCACCATTTCTCATTCCATTCCATGTATTACAATGAGCCCGTCCTTCGATTTCAGCCTCTGACCGACCTCCCCTGATAGGCTATTAGTCTTCCATGTCATACATCCATAGGACAATCTACACATGTAAGTCTACACTCACCGAACACTTTATTAGGAGCACTATACTAATACTGGGTAGGGCCTCCCTTTGCTCTAAAAACAGCCTACATTCTTGAAAACATTCCTTTGAGATTCTGGTCCATGATGACATGATTGCATCACGCAATTCCTGCTTCCAGACTTTTCAGGTGCACTTTCAAGCTGTGAATCTCCCGCTCTACCACAACCCAAAGGTGTTCTATTGCATTCAGATCCGGTGACTGGGAAGGCCACTGAAGAACACTGAACTTCATGAAACCAGTTTGAGACGACGTTTGCTTTGCGACATGGCGCATTATCATGCTGGAAGTAGCCATAAGAAGATGGGTATATTGTGGGCATGAAGGGATGCAACAATACTCAAAAAGGCTGTGGCATTCAAGCCATGATTGATAGTGTGCCAAGAAAACATTGCCCACACCATTACACCACCTCCACCATGAGAAGGTGTTCAGGTGTTCCTAATAAAGTTGGCAGTAGGACTGTGTTGTGTGGGTTTTACTTTAGGTAACTGTATCTTCACTAGGCTTCGCTTATGCCGGCTGTTCAGGAGTCTTCCTCATATCGCTGTCATGTTGATTTATTGTACACTACCACGGGACAAGTTTATAAAAGATACTAAGTATCACTTTCACCCAGTAGTTTGTTTTGCGATGCATAACAACTCGCCCTACGGCAGTATCGCGCAGGAGCATCCGGTGACGTCTCTCCGCGTTTGACAGGGGCCCTTTTATCACTTTAGGGCTGCGTTCCCCAGCGCAGACAGACTGTTCTGTTCTGTTCTGTTCTGTTCTGTTTGTCAGGTTTGTTGATGTTGCGGGTCGCTCGAGGACTCGCTGTGTGCCGGGAGGGAGAGTTCAGCAGCTGACTCCCCGGTTTGCTTGACTCCCTTCCCTCCCTCGCATTAATAAACCTCACTGCTGTACCACACAGCTGCAGTTAAAAACACTTAGCCCTCTCCCGTCTCTGCTGGGCCAACCTTGAACCTGAGATGAGAACAACGAGGCTAGCCAAGTTGTAATCACACAGAGGCTCAGGACAGAGAGGTTCAGAGCAGGTCTGTCTATCCATCTACCACTTCACACATACTGTAGTCAGTGTAATATGTCAGAAGATTGTCTTACATATTCATATTCATTTCATATTAAGATCCTAGAATATTAGTTTGTTATTGTTAGATTAGCGTAGCCTGTGGGTGAACACAGTTCCCTTCCTTATCAGATTCTTAAGCTTGACCATGTGATGTAGAACCCAGGCACACAAAAACACACATGGCACAGACACACACACACTCACACAAAAACACACACGGCACAGACACAGACACTCACACAAACACACAGAGAGAGACACACACACAGACACACTCTCACACACACACACACACACACACACACACACACACACACACACACACACTCTTTCTCTCTCTCTCTCTTCCTGTACATCCCCTCAGGCCTCTGAGGTTCTTTCATCTGGCTAAAGGGATGAGAGTTCCTTGAGACGGGGACGAGAGCGGGGGGCATTTGACCATAATCTCCCTTCCTCTTTTATCAGACGCCATTTCTCTGCGGTCATGGGAAGGAGATTCCACGGCTTAACAACTAGGAAGTTAGACTTTCACTCTCTCCTCTCCTCATTACTCAGTCTGGGCATCGTTATCAGCCTGGGTGCAGGGGGTGCTCTCTCTACGGCAGGGCGCTTCATCCTGGCTCAGGGACATCGTACCTGGGAGGAACTTGTAGCTTATAGTTCAGTTTGTTTGGACCCCTGTTTTCTGTTGCTATGGCTGCAGCCACTCTTCCTGGGATCCACAAAAACAACTCAGAAACACAGAATACCTCGTAGCTATGAGTGAATGTGTGTGTGTGTGTGTGTGTGTGTGTGTGTGTGTGTGCGCGCGTGTGTGTGACACTATGTCTATATGTAAACATTTTGACTTGGTGATGTAGTCCTTGGTGAAAAAGACGTTTGTCAGATGCGAAGCCACTCGCTACTCAGACCCAGCGCGGTGGTTGTTTATCTGTGTAGGGCATCTTCCTGCTAACTCTGCAGACCTTCCGACTGGGGCCGTCCGACAGGATAGGGCGAGGTGGCTGTCAGGAAGTGACCCTCATTAGACACCAGAGAGCGGACGTGAGAACGGCAACATCTCCCTTTTTGGGGGAGTTTCCTGAACAGCAGAGTTAGGCTACACTGAACACCAGAGTCAGGCTACACTGAACACCAGAGTTAGGCTACACTGAACACCAGAGTTAGGCTACACTGAACACCAGAGTCAGGCTGCACTGAACACCAGAGTTAGGCTGCACTGAACAGCAGAGTTAGGCTGCACTGAACACCAGAGTTAGGCTACACTGAACACCAGAGTTAGGCTGCACTGAACACCAGAGTTAGGCTGCACTGAACACCAGAGTTAGGCTACACTGAACACCAGAGTTAGGCTACACTGAACACCAGAGTTAGGCTACACTGAACACCAGAGTTAGGCTGCACTGAACACCAGAGTTAGGCTACACTGAACACCAGAGTTAGGCTGCACTGAACACCAGAGTTAGGCTGCACTGAACACCAGAGTTAGGCTGCACTGAACACCAGAGTTAGGCTACACTGAACACCAGAGTTAGGCTGCACTGAACACCAGAGTTAGGCTACACTGAACACCAGAGTTAGGCTGCACTGAACACCAGAGTTAGGCTGCACTGAACACCAGAGTTAGGCTACACTGAACACCAGAGTTAGGCTACACTGAACACCAGAGTTAGGCTGCACTGAACACCAGAGTTAGGCTACACTGAACACCAGAGTTAGGCTACACTGAACACCAGAGTTAGGCTACACTGAACACCAGAGTTAGGCTACACTGAACACCAGAGTTAGGCTGCACTGAACACCAGAGTTAGGCTGCACTGAACACCAGAGTTAGGCTGCACTGAACACCAGAGTTAGGCTACACTGAACACCAGAGTTAGGCTGCACTGAACACCAGAGTTAGGCTACACTGAACACCAGAGTTAGGCTACACTGAACACCAGAGTTAGGCTACACTGAACACCAGAGTTAGGCTGCACTGAACACCAGAGTTAGGCTGCACTGAACACCAGAGTTAGGCTGCACTGAACAGCTGAGTTAGGCTACACTGAACACCAGAGTTAGGCTGCACTGAACACCAGAGTTAGGCTGCACTGAACACCAGAGTTAGGCTGCACTGAACACCAGAGTTAGGCTGCACTGAACACCAGAGTTAGGCTGCACTGAACACCAGAGTTAGGCTGCACTGAACACCAGAGTTAGGCTACACTGAACACCAGAGTTAGGCTACACTGAACACCAGAGTTAGGCTACACTGAACACCAGAGTTAGGCTGCACTGAACACCAGAGTTAGGCTACACTGAACACCAGAGTTAGGCTGCACTGAACACCAGAGTTAGGCTACACTGAACACCAGAGTTAGGCTGCACTGAACACCAGAGTTAGGCTGCACTGAATACCAAAGTCAGGCTACACTGAACAGCTGAGTTAGGCTACACTGAACACCTGAGTTAGGCTGCACTGAACACCAGAGTTAGGCTGCACTGAACCCCAAAGTCAGGCTACACTTTCTGAAGGTCTTTTTGGGGCAAGTCCCACTCTCGTATTATGTTTCAGTTTCCATTAGATAGAGACAGTGGAGAGAGAAAGGGAAGTAAGGAGGAGAGGGTGTCACCAGGGCATGGGCCGGATACTAACGAATGCCGACACGGGCATGTGTGTGCACTGCAGGCCGTGGTGCTGGACCACCGGACCAACCGGGGCCACGGACTACACTCTCTCCACGCTACATCAAAGGTTTCCCCTTCCACAGAGACAGCCGCCGAACCCTTTTAGGAAGCCATTTTGTGTTATCTAAGGCGATCTGCTCTTTCTGGGGGAATGACAGACATTCTCGGCTACAAGACGTTTGTTCTAAAAAAGACGGCGTTTCAATTATAGATAATATTAATACGGCTTCCAGGAAAGCGGGACCCTGCCTATTTTCCGAACTTGGAGAGCAGCCAGTCTGTCCTTAGGAGAGATCACAGGGTAAAACAGAAGAGAGAGAGTGGGCTCATTGTCTTAATAACACAGGAGCCTGATGGCTGTGTTCTGTTTTGCATACAGGCACGATCAGGGGCAAGCAGACGGTTTGAGATTGCTCAACAATGTGTTATAAATAGCCTTTGGGACCATGGTGAGGCAGGCAGGCAGACAGGGAGGCAGGGAGGCAGGGATGGAGGCAGGGATGGAGGCAGACAGCCAGGGAGGGAGGCAGGCAGGCAGGCAGGGATAGAGGCAGGGAGGCAGGGAGGCAGGTGGGCAGGCAGGGAGGGAGGCAGGCAGCCAGGGAGGGAGGCAGGCAGGCAGACACGGAGGCAGACAGGCAGGGAGGGAGGCAGACAGGGAGGGTAGCAGGGAGGCAGATGGGGAGGAGGGAGGGAGGGAGGGAGGGAGGGAGGGAGGGAGGGAGATAGGGCACCAGGCAGCATAGAGGAGCCGGAGTTCTTTGTCTTTGCGAGGGAACAGATGAGGAGGAGGCTGGAGCTGCCCGTGCTCTCGCTCTGAGGACGCCGGAGCAGCTCATTAATAAACAACTTCCACTTCATTATCCAGAGGAGAGAACTTTTTTTGTTCCACCCTCCAAATTGTTGTTTGCAGGCAGATGTGTGTAAAAGCACCCATGAGGACCGACATGTGAAATTCACGGCAGCATGCAGTAACACACTGGGTGTAAAATTTAAGAAAAGCAAATTTGGGGGAAATGAATGAAGTACATTTCTCAACCATCTTCCATTATAGAAATAAGGATACACAAATGCTTTGGCTTCTGGTCAAACATATGGAAAGGAAAACCTCTACCAGAAAAAGTATTTAAAGTGTTTAAGGATTAAAACATCAAACCTAATTAACCTCATATTACCTATATTTTCTAATTGTTCTGCCTCTAATTGACTGAAGAACAGCTTCTACCACAGGGCCGTCCAGGCCCTGAACACAGCAAAGACCTAGGTTCTGGGCCCTGGACAGTCTGGACGGATTGATGGCAGCTGCTGGACTGAAAAAATCAGGTGTAGTGCTGAGGCACAAATATGTACATTTCAAGCCTGCAAACTGCGACACTTTAAATAAATGTGCAATAACACTATTGTGCAATATGACAACCCTAGTCGTCTATCTGTACAGTATAGTATAGTGGATAGTGTACATAGCCTTTATTTATGTAAACCAGCTCCTTCCCTTCTTGTGTTTTTTTTTCAAGTTTTTTTTTTTCTTTCCTAACACCAGGGGAGCCACCCCTCCTAAATGTCGTTGTTTGGTACCTGTACTGTAGCAATGACAATAAAGACCATTCATTCATTCATTCATTCATTCATTCATAAGGAGGGAGGATAATGGCAGTTAGCACAAGTAAGAAGTTGTAGCCCTACCAGATGCTTAGTGTTTTTACTGATATCAATTTAGTTTATGAACTAATAAGTGATTAAAACTGCTCATTTTGTTACCAAATCGAAAACAGAATTACTGAAATCACATTGTTCTTTTGTACAGGTCGTACGGAACCGAAAAACGTGTTCTAGGCCTACATGGAACTCAGAGGTGTTCCAAACGGGTTCTACATGGAACTCAGAAGTGTTCCACACGGGTTCCTCCCACAGGGACAGCTGGGAACCAGTGGGAAATCAAACAGTAGGAGTTACAAACCACGGCATCAACATCCTCATCTCATCATGCTCTAAAAAACATTAGAGTTGTTGTTGACTACATTGGGGAAAGCAAAGCCAGCAAATCAGGCAAGTAGCTTGAGCAACTTGAGTTAGCCATTGAGAATGATGACATGCTGTATACAGTGTGTCGCACACGTCTAGAGTGACAGATTTGTCTTCACCGTTAAAGAGTGCACTGACACATACGGTGCGGTGACAGATTCTTCAGATCCGTCCAACACTGGTTCCAGAGAATAATATAAATTAACTCTTTTCACTTTGCAGTTGGGATCACTGAGGCTAAACTCTGACCTAATCGGGTGTGTCTATCTGCACATGACATAGGCCTACAGGTATTTTCACACTCACACTACAAAAGTAATACATTATATGACTACTTGCATAATATGACTACTACTAGGCTATATGACTACTTGCACACTACCTGATTACTTGAACACTACCTGAATACTTTACTGTATCATATCGCATTTCATCTTATTGTACTTTGCATTTTACTGTATTATTGTGATTTTGTATCTTGCTGTCATGCCAATGTTGAAGAACCTAAACCAAAGAATTGGTGAATTGGTGTACTTAACATTGGATGTAATAACATAGATTCTGATTAAATGTGGGGGTTTTTTTTTGGGGGGGGGGGGTTAGGAGGAATTGTTAGAAGTCGACCATGCTCATAGAGTTGTATGTTTTGTTTAACTTTGCTATCAAGGGTTTTTGTTTGGCATACATTTCAGTGAAGTGAAAAATCGAACAGTGCCAACAGAATGTTACTGCGGAATTGCCCTTGTAGCGTCTATTCACATCACAGGTCGAACGCCTGGCTTGTATTCAAGGCACAGACTTGCCATGGTAGTACCACCACAACATTTACACTCACGTGTACACACTTACACCCAGACATGTGTGTAATGCACACACACTCACACTCACTCACCCACACACACACACATTTGTACACACTTACACTCAGACATGTGTGTATGCACATTGCACACACACTCACACACTCTCACACACACACACACGTATTGTGTTGAAGCATACAATGGCAGATGAGAGGCAAACATAATGTCTCATTCCCTCCTCGTCATCTAACACAATGAGCCAGGCTACACTCCACTACCCCTCCACCACCTCTCCACTGGCTGAGCTGTAGAAACACACTACTCTCACCTGCGGGGCTGTTTACATTGTCTCCGTTTCTGGGACGACGGGGAACACAAGACAATTAAACGGCCATTCAGTTATATATATATTACGGTGAGAGGACATTAACAGCCAAATGTGACCTTTTAAATGTCAGTGTTGTATCACGGTAGGTTTGTTTGAGCTTCTCCAGTGACACAGCATTAGTACAGAGTGTGTAATACAGACCCACACCTCTCCACATGTTTTTTAAACAGAAGAGCTATGTGTGTGTGTTTGTGTGTGTGTTTGTGTGTGTGTGTGTGTGTGTGTGTGTGTGTGTGTGTGTGTGTGTGTGTTCACCAGGAGGTAAAGAACATCTGGCGTGAAAAAAAGTGAACGCATCAGACAACATGACGGGTGAACGGGACGGTAGCGAATCACGCGCTCACTCTGGGAGTTGATGGAGACATTTTGATAGATAGACGGATATGGGCAGAAAAACATTTGATTCATAATCATTGCTTTACACTCCTGCAGTTGGGTAAAGAAGGCTATATGTATTCGAGAATAAATATTCGAAAAAATCAAAGTCAGTCACCCACACACAAAATAAATGTCAACATTCCAAAAGCTATCTATTGAAGTTTTCTTTCACCATGTAGCCTATATTAGTGTAACCAACAGCTACTGCTCTCTCTATCTCTCTCTCTCTCTCTGTTCACACAAAGAAACTCTGTAGTAATTTAATTGTAGAGCGTAGGTGGTTGGTGGTTCTGGTCACCCATAATTTATTCTTTGATTTCATCTGGAAGGTGTGTCTGCCTCGGAGAATGGGCTTTAGGGAGCTCTCCTATTAATAAGACCTGTAGAGATCTGGGGAAGATAGGAGAGAGAGAGAGCGAGAGAGAGAGAGAAAGAAAGAAAGAAAGAAAGAAAGAAAAAGGGATGGGTGCAGTCTAGCTACGCAGGGTGGGTGTGTGGGTGTGTGTGTGTGCGTGTGCGTGTGAGAGAGAGAGAAGGCATGTCTGCCCATTGCCTCACGTAGCCTAGAGTCTATTAGACTCTATTGAGAAAACAGATAACCACACAGACAACATTGGCATCATTATTACCCCCTTTCTAAAGAAGAAAGAGGCACTTTTTGTATGAGCTCTGCGCTTCCTTGTTGCACAACAGAAGCTTATCGCTCTGTGGAGTCAGAAGTATTCAGAGGAGAGAAAGAATGGCAAAATACCACGGTTGTAATGTTTTGTTCTTTTTTTTTAAATAATTTCTATTATTATTATTATTTCAGGGATTTCAAGGTTGAGGACCATGCATTACTTGGAGGCTTACGCAACATGCCACAGTCATGGATGCTTATATTACACTAGTACTAACGAGTACCACTAGTCATACATATTATACTAGTACTAACGAGTACCACTAGTCATACATATTATACTAGTACTAACGAGTACCACTAGTCATACAACACAAAGGTGTGGTGGACCTTTACTATCGGTCGGGAGCCACAGACATCTCACACCACTATTCTACACTAAGTTGCCCACTCCAAAACAAGATCCAAAAGGGTTCTCCTGCTGTCCCTGTGGAAGAACCCCTTCGGAACCCTTTTGTGTTCGGTGTAGGGGTGGGCATCAATGATCGACGATCGATAATTGATCGATAAGGATCTTGGTCGATCACAAAATATTTTGCTCGATAATCGTTAATATTATTATTATTATTTTTCTTTTTTAAATAATAATAATAATGGAAATTAGTTTGTCCACGTGTCACCAGATTGCGTTCGTCTCTCACCCCTGAACATGTTAACATGATCATCTTTCTGAACAAGAACCAGTAGGCCTGCCGCCTACAGTCTCCTGGAGTTTAAATTTAAGTTAAGCTGGACGCTCTTAAGGACACTAACGTTTTCAGTCATCCTCCTATTTGTGAGTAACTGTTTTTTTACTGCTCCTATGGTGAGTTACTTATTTTCTATATTTTTATTTATAACGTAAAATGTGTTTTTAAATTAAACAATTTAAGCTACTCACTGCCTTGTTTAAGAGGATTGTTATCTGACTGTAGTGTCTAGTTTGAATGTGAATGAATGAATGTGTGCAATAGCAACACAAATAAAGTTTTTTCCCCAAGGAAAAAAAAAAAACGTTTAATGAAAAAAAAGCTTATCGATTAATCAATAATTGATCGTTAATTCTTGCGATTATCGAAAAATAAAATTGTATCGTTTGCCCAGCCCTAGTTCGGTGTAGAGAGCCCGTATGGTGTAGAACCATTAGAACTTTTAGTGGTTCTCTGAGGATCTCGTAGCACTTTCCTGCCCTGGCACCACATCCCAGAGATGTCTCCCCTCAACCCTGGCTTCCTGTGATTCCCGCTACGTGCTAGACGCTGTCTCCCGACACATCCTCTCCCTCTGTCCCCCGAGCGACAGAGCACTGGCCCGCTGGCAGACCTGATAATGTTGTTGTTGTTGTTGTTGTTGTTGTTGATGCTGGTGGTGGTGGTGTTGGCGGCGTTGTTGGTGTTGTGATAGCCTGCCTCCTCAGTAGCTCCGTCACCCTCACTAGAGCTGCCAGGAGTTGCGAGCCTGTCCTAATTTCAACCTGGCGCCTCACCGAATTAACCCTTATACCCCTTGTCAAGCAGTTGGGCTGCTCGCACTTCTATTGCCAAAGCGAAATGACTGCAAGGAAACTAAGCATTCTAAACAGCTAAAGCGATGTTGAACGACTTCTACAGTCTCCCTGAGTAAGATCCAGGTCCAAACTGGCACTTGGCAGCACCTAATCCTGACGCGCCTGTCCGATGGTCACCCATGGCCCCAGCTGTGGCACGGCCACAGGCAAGTTAGTATTCACCACAGACATTTCTAGACGCAAGCAAAATAACTGCCCTCTGGTATTCACCACAGGAGACTTTGACAGGGAACAGAGTCTCTGTCGATATTACTTACTTTCACACCGGATGTTACTGTTACGCTGTTCACACTGGCGCAGACGGGGGGGATTTAACCTTGAGAGAGATGTTTCATGTTTGGAGCTTCGGAGGCTTGGTGGAGGTAGACATCGGAGGACGGGCTCGTCGTAACGCATGGAACGGAATGAGGAATGGTATCAAACATTCCTCATTCCGTCCCATGCGTTCCATCGAGCCCGTCCTCCGATGTCTACCTCCGCCAGCCTCCCTTGGTTTGAACCGAGGTAGCCAGGGCTGCACAGCTGTGCCCATCCCCTCAGGGTACTCCCTCATCACACTGCAGATATAGCCTCTCCATCCACACAGTACACACTGCACCGCAGCTGCTACCGCCAGGCTATCAACAACACACACACACACACACACACACACAGAAATGTACACACACACACAAATATACACAAACAAACACACACAGAAATACACACACACACACACTCTCACACACACACACACACACACACACAAATACACACGTCCTTCGAGGCAGAGTGTGTTTAAAAACACAGACAGCTGTGGGTAGAGGCTGCATCTCCGGGAGGAGCACGTGGGCAGACTGACATCCCAGCCAGTGAACTGATCTGAGGCCAGGCCTCCTCCACCCCGGGCAGCTCCCCCATGCGTGTCCCGCTCCACCCAGGGGCTCTGGCCCATCAAAGCATGGCCGACTACAAGGTTCAGGAGATAAGACACCAGTCAAACTTACAAGTCAACCTAGCTCCTTTTCCATGTTCCTTCATGTGTGTGTGTGTGTGTGTGTGTGTGTGTGTGTGTCTCAGTGAGATAAAATGTTAAAAGTCGAGTTTAAAAGAGCCCTGGGTGCTGGGTCCAAGGCAGCCAGACATTCCCCTTGCGTTGCCAGAATGTGGGGTTCACATAATCATCACTACTATGTTTATAGCGTGATGCCAAATGAAACAATTTCTCTGAACTCTAAAAGCAGCGGAGTAGTTGTGCAACAGCTCTCGTTGTGAAAGGAAGAATTCCGCTGTCGACTTATCCAGGGAAAAGCCAGTTAGCCGGTTCGCTGAACTCAACGTGAAGTCTGCCATTATCAACCCATGTTCAGCATGAATGTAAGAGCACAGAGCTAATTTCCTTACTTGGTCGACTGTATTATTTGTGGCGAGGTACTGTACTCTAAAATGAATAGTGTAAGCCCAGTAGGTTTCTGTTGGAGAAAGCATGGCCCTCTATGAGAGGTTAATACAATTTCATCCCTCACTAAGTCACATAATTAAGTGTTTGTCTCAGAGATTCCAGCTATAGTGGCTTCATTCTAGAACCCTCTCTCCAGGATCGGAACGTTGGGAACATCATAATGTCAGCACGCATGTGTGCAGGAAGAGATCGAGACAGACAGACAGACACACAGACAGACAGACAGGACAAACAGGACAGACACACAGACAGACAGGACAATCACAGACAGACAGTACAGATAGGACAGACAGGACAGACACACAGACAGACAGGATAGTCACAGACATACAATACAGACAGGACAGTCACAGACAGACAGTACAGATAGGACAGACAGGACAGACAGAACAGACAGTTCCTCAGAGAAAAAAGAAGACTCTATACAGTGCAAGACTCCTATTAATACTCTTTTTTAAATAATTAATACTATTTTGGAGACAGGAGACAGGATGAGCTTGTGTATGTGGGAGCCAAACTTTTGTCCACTACTATTACTATTTACATGGCTGATACGATGACAGCACTGTTAGATCTTCAATGCCCCCCTCCCTCAGCCCAGAGCTCTCGTTTACAGTTGAATGAGCGTGCACGTCTTGAGGATGTCACGCCTAGCCTGTTGATAACACTGTAAACTCCATGCCATTGTGATGTAAATGACCTCCAGAAGGCTTCTCCCGTTCTGTCTGGTCTCTGATGTTTAGATTAGATTCAACTGTATTGTCATCGCAGATTTCAAGTACCAGACAACGAAATGCAGTTTAGCATCTAACCAGAAGTGGAGATAGTGATATAGTGCAAAACACGATATTGTAGACAAAATATATAGGATATGTTTAGTTATGAAGTGATAATTACAGTACAGTAAGTTCATTAAGCATGTAAAAGAGATGGATAACAGTTAGCTATGTACAGTTAAGGTAGCTATGTACAGTATGGTGTATACAGATGCATTTAATTAGGGACAAATATCAAAAATGAGGTATACGTCTGCGTGTGTATGTGCAAAACAATCTGGTATGTGCAAAGATGTATGTGCAAACAGCAGTAGTGCAAAGGATAAAAACTGTGTTATTGTGATACTGGGATGGTATATAAAAGACACAACACAAATACAGTAGTTGAGTTTGTGTTTTAGGCCTGAGTGCACACTATAGCTTTATACTTATGGTGAAATGAACATTTGTTCCATTTAATAGTTTGTTGTAATTAGCTTGGTATGTTTATTTGAACTATATAATAGTGTATTTTGTCTTGACACCCTCGTGTCATTCTTCCTACACAACATACTTTGCCAACTTTAATGTTCATGTTTGTATGCATAGTTGACAATACGTAGACTCGAGTCATCGACATCTGGTATTGAACCATGTGTAAACTCCTCACGATAGCATATTGGGATTCTTACTGTAATCTAGGATCAGGGATGAGTGTCTGTCACGCAGGGAGGAACAATCTATAACCGTGTGACGATTATATGAGGATAAATACACAGTACATTCACTCACAATTATTATTTTTTACATTTAGCAGACGCTTTTATCCAAAGCGACTTACAGCAACTACATAAGAGTCATCATAAGCAAAAATCTATGCTAGGACCAGGAGCCATTGTCAGTGACAATGGTAGAAGGAAGGAAGGTTTACTTTATTTACTTATTATGTTTTTATTTTTATTTTATTAACAGTAGAGGAAGACAGTCCAGTTCTGTATCTCTATTCCTATCTGGTCTGTCTCCCTCACCTCTCCAGTCCCAACAGTGTTACATCAGGACGCGCGGACCTGGCTGATGATGAGGGTCATTGTGTTTCCCGAGCTCCACAGCTGAGCCTGTCTGTCGTGCTCAGATGGAGTGGGAGATGAAAGGGAGACACACAAGGGGACAGGAATAACAAACCGCCTCCCCTTCTCACACACCGGGGGCCAAAACGCCAGCGATTTTCCGAGCATCAGGCTTAATGTGAACAACAGCCTCGCGGCAGGCAGAGAAGGACGACCAGAACAACCCTCTGCTCTGTGATGTAGGTCTGGATGTACAGTTGGCAGGGTGGCAATGTGCGTCTGAGTCACTAACACAACTCCCACGTATTGTGCTGCGTGCGTTTCACAGGCTGGCTGGCTGGGCTCGGAGTGTGTAGAAGCGCGGCGCAGGAAGCCTGAGGTTTCGCCGTCGTGGTTGTGTAGTCGGCGGATCGCTAACGAGATGCAGCGTCTCAGAGGAGAGGGTCAGGGCACGCTCGCAGGGGAGGGGGGAGGCGCAGCGCAGCGCTGGGAGAGAGAGGCATGCGGTACACTCACTGCAAGCAGCGGCAAACAAAGCCGGAGTTGTGAGGAAATTGCGATGTGCAAGCGTGAGCTGCACCCCATGTGCATCGGTTGCAGTAATGACGCATCCGTCAGAAGAAAATAACCTACACGACAGATCCGACTCGGGGTCCAAATCTAATAGCATTTGAAATCCTTTTAACTTTACTTCACTGGGCTTGATTGAGTTTGCCTGGCACAATGGAACCAATGGAATCGTTGGAATAGAATGGAATTAGTCCCTGAAGTGGAATTTAGGAACAATGGAATAGTTCCATTTCCAGTTTCCAATAGTTCCATTTAAAGTGGAATTTAGGAACAATGGATTCATCCCCAAAAGTGCAATCCCCGCCCAGCTGGTAGTGCAGGCAGGCTGGTCTCCCCCAGGTCCTCCCAGAGGCTGGACCCAATGTCCCCTAGAGAGGCTGGACCCAGTGTCCCCTAGAGAGGCTGGACCCAGTGTCTCCTAGAGAGGCTGGACCCAATGTCCCCTAGAGAGGCTGGACCCAATGTCTCCTAGAGAGGCTGGACCCAATGTCCCCTAGAGAGGCTGGACCCAATGTCCCCTAGAGAGGCTGGACCCAGTGTCCCCTAGAGAGGCTGGACCCAGTGTCTCCTAGAGAGGCTGGACCCAGTGTCTCCTAGAGAGGCTGGACCCAATGTCTCCTAGAGAGGCTGGACCCAGTGTCCCCTAGAGAGGCTGGACCCAATGTCCCCTAGAGAGGCTGGACCCAATGTCCCCTAGAGAGGCTGGACCCAATGTCCCCTAGAGAGGCTGGACCCAATGTCCCCTAGAGAGGCTGGACCCAATGTCCCCTAGAGAGGCTGGACCCAATGTCCCCTAGAGAGGCTGGACCCAATGTCCCCTAGAGAGGCTGGACCCAATGTCTCCTAGAGAGGCTGGACCCAATGTCTCCTAGAGAGGCTGGACCCAGTGTCCCCTAGAGAGGCTGGACCCAGTGTCCCCTAGAGAGGCTGGACCCAGTGTCCCCTAGAGAGGCTGGACCCAATGTCCCCTAGAGAGGCTGGACCCAATGTCCCCTAGAGAGGCTGGACCCAATGTCCCCTAGAGAGGCTGGACCCAGTGTCCCCTAGAGAGACTGGACCCAGGACTTCTAGCGAGCAGCACTGACAGTTGGGTGTTTATGAACAGCATCTGATGTGTGAACAGCATCTCTCTCCCCTCTGAGCCTGTGAGTTCTGGGCAAGGGGCCCGGTCTTGGCAGCCGACCAGCTGACGGTACTGACGGTACTGACGGTACTGAGGCTGGAAAAGCAGGTCAAGGATACAGGATGCATCTCAGCCATCAATCAATAGCCTTAGGCTATCCACAGCAACACTCGATTAGATGCATCTCCCACCCACCTAAATGTCCTTTTACAGAGCTCTCGGGGATCCAAATCAAGGATTATACGGCCCCACTGTAGCTACGGTAGAGGAACAGCTAAATAAACAAGAGGATATTACCAGGAGTCATTCACCTCAGCAGACGCTTCTCGGCAGCAGTGCTAATGTGTGCCGAGGCTTACTGGCAGCCAGCCACTGCTCAAAGCCCGGTGCTTCCAACCAAGTGAACAAGCTTGTTCTCGTTCTTGAGTTCTCACTATTGACTCACTTTATTCACCCCAAATCATCAACATCCTAGAGTGCCACGGGTGAGTTTGTCCAGCAACAAAAAAACTAATTATTTTAAATAAATTCTGAAGCATTTTGTAGCCAATCAAAATATTGTTTCTAGGTAAACACCGCATAAAACACTTGGCACTCTAGGTGGTGAGTGTTGCAGAATTATTTGGCAGTTGCTTGAGTTAAGGCATTCATGTTTACATTCATGTAGTTTGCAAAGTGGCAAACTTTGGAGACACTAGCAACACATCAAATTGTCTAGGCCTATGTAATTATGTGGTGATCATGTCATTTTTAAGTGACTAACACCAGGTCATTTGGCAACTCTACAATAAAGCCCAAGATGACCCAACCTGGTTAACCCTTCAGACAGTGGCTTGATGACACATGGCTGGAAACAGCCTACAGTGCAGAAAGATGAAAGACAAACAAAACTGAACTGAGACAATCCTGTTGTCATGTTCATCTCATCCCCTGCCCACTTTGGTGAGGGATACAGAGAGGAACCGACTGTTATACTAGGCGACACCTAGAGCACACACATAGCCAACTGCTTAGTTCCTCCTGTGCCTCCCTCTGCTATTGTCATGGACCAGGTCTCTCTTTAAAAATCTTCAGAATCCATAGGCCTACATGGATAAATAAAGATTACATCAAATAAATAGGAACTATGGAACAGGAGCAGCAAAAAGCCATGATATGAGTGAAACAGTGAAGTCAGACTTCTTCATGGCGTAGGCCTGTCACTTTTAAGGCTCAAGGAGAGTTCAAGATGACGCCGTTTGTCGAGCTGCTGCTCAACCTTGCTATTTGTTTTTTTTATTGTATTTGCACTGTCTCTCACACACACACACACACACACACACACACACAACCTTATGTTGTTATTTTTATTATTGAGGTTAGCTTGCTCGAAGCATTTCATAACACCATCTATCATCTATGGCTGTATTCTGTGGTATACGATAAATAAACTTGTATTTTATTTTATTTATGACGAGGCACATAGTCAAGGACAGACACTTCAACGGGTGCTCACGTTATTGAGAGGAGCATAACTCAGTCAAGGAAAAGCGAAAGACACTTTGGAACAAGTGTCTGAACTGAACAGTGTCTCAGATTGGAGAGACTGTATGAAACAGCATCATATAACACACTGAAACACAGCGTGTATGACACACTGTCTGAAACAGTGTGTATGAAACACTGACTGAAACACAGCACGTATGAAACAGTCTGAAACAGTAGAGCACGTATGAAACACTGTCTGAAACAGTAGAGCAGTACACAAAGAGACGGAGCGCTGATGCTGGCCCATTGTCAGCCTGCCTGTCTATCAGCTCAGGGGAATAATTACGTGTGGCTGCGGGTGAGTGTGTGTGGTGTACGGGTGAGTGTGTGTGGTGTATGTGTGTGTGTGTGTGTGTGTGTGTGTGTGTGCGCGCCTCGCCTGCTCAGGGCGGAGACGTGTCAGCAGCAATAACACCTCTAATGGCCGAGGGCCCCGCCGTCATTAGTATGCAGACTGAGGTGATGGCGATCGTCTGGAAAGCCACGTCGAGCTGGGCTATTAGAACTTGATCAACACTTAATCAGGGAGAAATTAAATCTGAAGCTGTGGTGATGGGGATTGGGGGGGGTAGGGGGTGGGAATGGAGGGGGAGGGGGAGGGGGGGGTTAATACGAGTTTGAACGCTGAACCTCCCACCCACAACTGGGTGAGTGGTTAAACCTCTGAATCAGAGCTGCATCAGAGCTCTCTCGCACTCTCTATCTCTATCTCTCTCTCTCTCTCTCTCTCTCTCCCTCAAGCTCTCCCTCGTTCTCTTTCCATCTCTCTCTTTTGGTATTGATCTAGTAAGTCCATAAGGCAAAGCATAATAAATGCACTCTAATCCAATCATAACATGCACCGCTTGGCTCTGTTAGGCTATATGAAACACACACACACACACACACACACAAACACACACACACAGGAGCACACACAGACGCACACACAGGAGCACACACAGGCACGCATACACAGGAGCATGCACAGGCGCACACACAGGCGCACACACAGGCGCACACACACAGCAGCACGCACAGGCACACAAACACACACACACACTCACACACACACAGGCTCAAAAGCCATCTCATCAGATCTCATTCAGTAGTCCGCCTTCAGCTAATGATTGGAAAAGTGGGTTTTCTTAGAGAGATTCTGGGATCCTCTATAATAAACGACATTGATTTAATCTGCCTGTAGAGGAGTAAGCTTAAAGTTGGAGGAAACTCTGAGGGAAAGGGATAGAGAATGTCACATACAATGCAACAGCTGAGGCAGCTCTATTGCGGATTTCGATTTCAACTTGGCAGTTTGCTTTTAAACCTAGCGAAGGAGAAACGTTGGGCTTTTAATGCAGTCCTGATATCAGTTCTAAAGGCAGCAACGACGGCACAATGGGGGATACGGCCACATGAGGACTAAAATGCGAAATTCATCAGAGCATATCGAATGGGGTGTCAAAAGAAAGCTAAGAGGCTATCATTTTGAGAAATTAAGTCAGACATAAATTTCCATCAGTAAGAATAGGGAATGACTTCTGGTCAAACATTATGGAAGAGCTTCTAAGAAAACATCTACCAGAAAGGGTCTTTAAAACGTGTTCATAAAAACATCAAACCTCATTAACTTTCAAGTATAGACCCCAGTCAACTAATAACAACACGATCATTTTGTTTTTGGTTTCATATCTATGTAATCTCATGTCACTCACCAACAGCTGTTGATGATTTTCGCTCCACTAGATGGTTGTTGCTCTACCGGGTACCCAGGATTTGCTTGGAACTTGGCAGAGCAGCTTTCTCTTATTTTGCTCCCTGGTCATGAAATAACCTCCAGAACACACTATAGTTTAATAATCTCGTCTCCCTGTGGGAGAGTTCAAAGCTCTGATTAAGAAATGTGTAACGGAAGAGTACAATTGCTATTCCTAAAATGGATTTTGTAGGCTCATATTGATCTGTTGTCCCTTGTCTGTTTTTATTGTGCTTTATTCTCCAACTGTGTAACCTTGTTACTTGTACTGGTGTGCTATCTTGGCAAGGAGGTCTCCCTCAAAAGAGATGTTCATCTCAAGGGACCTCCTGGTTAAATTAAATGATAAATTCTGTAAGTTTAATAGTCATTGCCCAATCTCTGGGTCACTCTGGTATAAGGTAGACCTACCAAATACTTGATATCAAATGGATAAGTGATTAAAACTGCTCATTGTGTTACCAATCCAGGGCCATCCAGGCCCTGAACACAGCAAAGACCTAGGTTCTGGGCCCTGGACAGTCTGGACGGATTGATGGCAGCTGCTGGACTGAAAAAATATCAGGTGTAGTGCTGAGGCACAAATATGTACATTTCAAGCCTGCAAACTGCGACACTTTAAATGAATGTGCAATAACACTATGTGCAATATGACAACCCTAGTCGTCTATCTGTACAGTATAGTATAGTGGATAGTGTACATAGCCTTTATTTATGTAAACCAGCTCCTTTCCCTTCTTGTGTTTTTTAGTTGTTGTTTTTTTTTAGTTGTTTTTTTTTCTTTCCTAACACCAGGGGAGCCACCCCTCCTAAATGTCGTTGTTTGGTACCTGTACTATAGCAATGACAATAAAGACCATTCATTCATTCATTCATTCATTCATTCATTCATTCAAATCGGGAACAGAATGACCAAATCAAACGGAATTCCGGGGAAATGGAATTGACTACATTCACTTATTACACCGGTTGTAGAGAACCTAAACGTATTATTCGGCTGTCCCTGTGGGAGAAAACCGTTTGACCCTTCTGAGATCCACGGAGAACCCTTTTCACAGAGGGAGAACCCTTTTCACAGAGGGAGAACCCTTTTCACAGAGGGAGAACCCTTTTCACAGAGGGAGAACCCTTTTCACAGAGGGAGAACCCTTTTCACAGAGGGAGAACCCTTTTCACAGAGGGTTCTACGGGAACCCAAAAAGGTTCTCACAGGGACGGTGGAAAATCCTACAGCAGGAGTCTACAAACCGCCGCATCAACACCCTCATCTCATGCTCCAATAAAGTCAGACTTCATTGTTGCCGAGTGCAGCGGGGAAAGCGAAGCCAGAATATGTAGGCTAGCGCGAGTGACTTCCCTTGAGAATGATGACAGAAAGTGTGTCACACACTTCTATAAGGACAGTGGGGGATTCATCGTTCAAGAGTGCACTAAATGTGTGGGTGTGATGTTACGAAGTAGGATACTTCCCACAACGGCTGCAGACAGCACAGGTTTTAATTTTGTAGAGGCTATCTCTGAGGGGAAACAGGAACAGATTGTGTGTCTGTGTGTGTGTGTGTGTGTGTGTGTGTGTGTGTGTGTGTGTGACATAGGCTTACCGGTAGTTGTATTTTCGTTTTTTTTTTATATTTTTGCTGCCAAAAGTGTAGGCTGAAAACCACAAATGTCATTGATTTAAATCACATTAAATTAAGAGTTTCAAAGGCTGATTTGTGTTTACTGTGTTGTGTGATCCTCCTAAATCCACTCCTCTTGCTGTAGCTCAACAACCAAAATAGATATTTTCAGACTGCAGGTATCATATGCTAGCTACCACCCCACTCTTCCTGCAGGTGTATTTTAATATGAATTTGGATCAGATATTCAAACAGAGTTTTGGGGAAACAAACAAAAACTAATAACCTCTACTGAGAGGAGAGGGTGACAGGCTGGGGTTGCGTGTGTGTGTGTGTGTGTGTGTGTGTGTGTGTGTGTGTGTGTGTGTGTGTGTGTGTGTGTGTTGGGGATTTTATCACACAGCAAGGACCTCTCCTTCTGTACACATTGAGATATCTCTGATTGAAGCTTTCACTGAGCCAACTCCATCCGGGGCTCTGCTGAGTGGAGGCTCCTAGACATACAGCTTCCTCACAATAATGTGTGTGTGTGTGTGTGTGTGTGTGTATATGTATGTGTGCATGCTTGTGCATTTTGTGTGTGTGTGTGTGTGTGTGTGTCCTTCCTCTCCTCGGATGACCTCTGTGTCAGGTAACAGAGTCTCATCCCCGGGCGTGTCCTCTGATGACACCACAGCTCAGGAACAAAAGGGGCTCCAACAGGTCTTTCCTGCCTGCTCCGTCTGAACAGCTGAACAGGGGCCGCCAGACACGCTGCTGTTCAATGTTACACTTATTAAAACATGACAGGTCTGGAGTCCTGAGGACAACAGTGCTAATCTGTAGCGTGACGTGTAAAGGCCTCGTAGTCACGGGAGTAACAAACCATGAGCATCTTGATTTACAAGGCACCAGCAGATGCGCACACACACATGCATGAACAAACATACACACATACACACACAAACACAGCCCCCCTCCCACACACACTCACACGCACATACATGCATGAACAAACATATACACACACACACACACACAGGCATGAACAAACACACATGTACACACATACACAGCCACACACACACAGCCTCACACACACAGCCTCACACATACAGCCTCACATACACAGCCTCACACACACACACACACACACACACAGCCACACACACACAGCCACACACACACACAGCCCCCCACAGCTCCCCACACACACAGAGCCACGTCTCCTTGCCCAATGCCCACTGAAGTGTGATCGCATCAGTGTGATTGCCAAGGATAGTGTCCAAAGAGCAAATGCGTGACTGAGATGGCTTCCCTTTCATCTCCGATTATAGACCAGACATAATCGTAACAAAAGATACAACGGTGGCAAACCAAAGTGGTATAAAAGTTGTTGTTACACAGATATGGCCGAGGCACACGGGAAGCGGCATATTGGCCGGCCGCTTCCGAGGGGGGTATAGGAGTATTTCTGGACTAGGATCCGTCGCGCAACACCGCCCCCTGGGTGCCGGAATAACGGTACTGGGCTCGAGGAGCCAGTCAGCCTAGTCTGCCTGGCGCCCTCCTCTGGGACTGCCGGCCACGGGGTCGTGCGGCGGATCCTATGCAATAGGCAGGGGATAATTGGATGCTAAGTTGGGTTAAATTGGCTACCAAATTGGGTGAAAAAGGGATAAAATCTGAAAAACAAATTTAAAAAAAAATAAATAAATTGTTGTTACTTACTGTCTACCAAAATGAATGATACCATAGGCTACTACAAACGATAAAAGATATCAGCCCAGTCATGCTTCCATAATAGTGTGTGTGTGTGTGTGTGTGTGTGTGTGTGTGTGTGTGTGTGTGTGTGTGTGTGTGTGTGTGTGTGTGTGTGTGTGTGTGTGTGTGTGTGTGTGCATCTTCCCAACCAGAGCTGTTAGGCTACTGTTTTTTTCCGTTTCCTTTGGCATGGCCAGCGTTCCGTGCTGCCTGTTGTGTGTGTCCATGAGAAAGGCTGTGTGCTACCGGCTCGCTGTATTTATAGAACAAACAATGAGCTGAGAACGAGGCCTAAGGGTCATGACTGTCTGACTGAGTCCTGTTTTCTCTAAATACGTCAGGGTCAACTGGAACACAAAGACTTTAGGGGTCTACAGAGGTGTTGGGGACGTTTCTACTATTAGGCTACTTGTTGTTTATTTCAACAAAAAACACGTGCCTTTTGCGTATTACTCTCTGGGAACCTGTTCCATTACTGTTGCATTACACCCTAAAACGTTGCTCCACATCCTCAGGCAGCATAAACAATGTCAACATTGTGTAGAGGCGGCAACAAGAGGTAGATGAGAGGACCGAAACTACTAGGCTGGAATCTGGGGAGAGGGACATAGAAAGAGAATAATAATAATGACAAAAATGTACTTGGATCAATAACTGCAATAGGCAAAATGATGGCGTGTTTCGTAGTAATGACGTAACAGAAACTGTGATATTATTACTCAAATCGGAATCGGAACGATTACTGTAGCGTGTTAACCCAACACTGGTCCAGAGTGAGCAATTTAGCCAACATTAGACTCTGATGACACTTGTCTTCAATATCACAATATTTTGGCTATAAGTTTCCACCTTACGTAGTGGACAACCTCAGTTCCACATAAAACCGACTCTGCACTGAGATAAGCTACTATCTGTATGAGAGGCAATGTTAGCACTCTGGCCTCTTTGCTGTCAGCCTGATATAAAGCAGATCATATATAAAATGGATTTACAAATACGGCCGGTATGTAAAATAGTAGCCCATGACATTTCAAAACAGAGCACTTGGAAATCATTGCCTGCAAACATGGGGACCACCCGACATTGGTAAATGGAATAGTAAACTGACTGCACTTATATATTATAGTGCCTTATTCCAAAGTGTTTTACAATGGCCTCTCATTTACCCATTCACACACACAATCACACACCAATGGCAGCAAGCTACCATGCAAAGCGCCGGCCCGCTGATTGGGAGCAATTTGGGGTTCAGTGTCTTGCCCAAGAACACCTCGACAAGTGGACAGGAGGAGCCGGGGATCGAACCACCGGCCTTGCGATCATTCGACGCCGGCTCTCCCTCCTGAGTCACAGACATTGACCACCTCGTACTGCGTGACCACGGCAATTCAGGGACTGTTGTGAAAAGCAAGATCTGTCTAACACTACGTACAACACATCATCCTGTGGTTGGCAGCCTAAGCGCCTTGCAAAGCAACACATTCCTATTTCAAGCTCCGAACTCAATTGTAGCTCCATCACGACTCGCAGAGTCTTTGGTTTTATTTTGTGTTGGGTTTTATGTATGACTTCAGAGGCCTGTCAGACTATCTATTAGCTGACACATGGTCCTTTCAGAGAGAGAGAGAGAGACAGAGAAAGACAGTGTGAGAGAGACAGAGAACGAGAGAGAAACAGAGACAGAGAGAGAAAGACAGAGAGAGAGAGCGAGAAAGACAGGGAGAGAGAGAGACAGAGAGAGAGAGAGAGAGAGAGAGAGAGAGAGAGAGAGAGAGAGAGGGAGGAAGAGAAAGAGACAGAGAGAGAGAGAAAGACAGAAAGACAGGGAGAGAAAGAGAGAAAGACAGGGAGAGAGAGAAAGACAGGGAGAGAGAGAGAGAGAGAAAGACAGGGAGAGAGAGAGAGACAGAGAGAGAGAGAAAGACAGAGAGAGAGAGAGAGAGAGAGAGAGAGAGAGAGAGAGAGGGAGGAAGAGAAAGAGACAGAGAGAGAGAGAGAGAACAGCCAGAGATACTGAACCCTCCCTCCTTGGGGCAGACTCTATGTGTCTGTTTGTCAGCACACACACAGAGTGGCTGAAGCTCTGTGGGTGCATTATCTGATGTGCTGCTGGCTAAATAAAGGCAGGCTCACCATACAGGTAAGCAGAAAGTGGACACCCCTTTAAATCGCTATCTAAACCCGATATGCTGGATCCTACCTGAGGCAACCCCCCCCACCCCCCACCCCTCTTTTCAGTACCATTGCAGCACGGAGCAGGGTCAAGACTTTTACAATCACTTCAGAAAAAGTTTTCGACAGCCCAATTTTCCTCAGGGAGAGGGCGAGTGTGGGGTGGTAGGGGGGGGGGGGGGGGTTCATGCGGCTTTCAGATATAATAGTCGTGCCATTTTCAGCTATAGTCCACGCAGCGCCTTCCACCTTTTTGGCAGTTGACCAAGACAGAGAGAGAGGGGAGCTGAGGTGGAATAGGGCTCATGTGTGAGATAATACAGAGAAGCTGATAGGATTTCATTCATGTGTCAGATTAAAGGGTTCTTTGTTACCGGAGGATTGAGATGGAAGTAGAGAGGGAGGGAGGGAGGGAGGGAGGGAGGAAGGGAGGGAGCGTGCCTGGAGAAAGACTAGTGGACCTTTTCTTTTTACCCTGTGCCTCTCAGGTGGAGTTGTGGATGACAGAAGGGACATAGTACGTGGGTGTGTGTGTGTGTACATGTACACTTCCATATGTGTGGGTGTGTATGTGCATGTGTGTGTGTGTGTGTGTGTGTGTGTGTGAGAGCTATTTCAAGCGCCGCAGGCAGAGATGCTCCAGTTTGGAGAGCACCTCATCTCTCTGCTGACAGGCTGTCTCACAGGAGGACCTCCGTCATCAATATCGTCTCAACAGCAGAGGCGAAGCAGGCAACACCACCGGTCCAGACAGACAGCAGGGAAGGAGAGCCAATGGAAAGAAGACCCTTCTTCAAGAAGGAAGAGGGTGGGGAGTGGAGGATATCTCTAAATAAAAATTAATTCTTCTGCCTCGCCAGAGTCAATTAAGAGAGCCTGAAATTCAGTAAAACACAGGTAAAGGAACATGGTGTCAGTTACACGCAGCTGTCCCGAGCTTTTTGCGAGGAAACCGGATACAGGAGAATAGCATGAAATATTCATGAGGCCTTAGACAGGAGTGCTGTTTATCTAGAAAGACTGAAAGCAATAATTGGATTCACAGGAGGCTACCACCTACCTAGTGTAACACGTACAAAGGTAGAGAAATATTTGAATTTTGTGGATTCTTATGGAAAGCTCCATCTGAGGCCACGTCTCTCTCTCTCTCCTGTGTCTCTGCCACTCTGTGTGTGTGTGTGTGTGTGTGTGTGTGTGTGTGTGTGTGTGTGTGTGTGTGTGTGTGTGTGTGTGTGTCTGTGTGTGTGTGTGTGTGTGTGTGTGTGCGTTGCGTAAAATGAAAATCATTTTCTCATACTCATCACTACCGGCCCTCTCAAACTAAGCTGTGACTCTCTACCAACCTTGACCAGCCTTTGCAGTCTTAGCTACCTGGAGACGGCGAGAGCGAGAGTGAAAGCGAGAGAGAGGGAGAGGGAGAGGGAGAGGGAGAGAGAGAGAGAGGGAGAGAGAGAGAGAGGGAGAGGGAGAGGGAGTGAGGGAGAGGGGGAGAGGGAGAGAGAAAGAGGACCTGATAGGGAACCTGTGGGCCGGTTTCCACGGCAACGAGGGGGCCGTCCGTCGACCTGACCTCAGAGGGTAAAAACCCAGGTTGCATTCCACAGAGCCTTGCCTCCCCTCCCTCCCTGCCTCCCCTCCCTGCCTCCCCTCCCCTTCCCTCCCCTCCCCTCCCATCTCCAGTGTCAGCTCCAGCAGAATGAGACCGCAGCAGAGTTATACATGAGTCAATGGTTTACAGAGAGGTCGGTGTACTATTCTCCACTCAACCAAGACAGGCTCTCTCTCTCTCTCACCAACAGGCCCTCAGCACAACCAGCAGGGGCCTATTACTCACCCCGTCAGCAGGCCTGGGTTCCTTTGCGGCTGGAGAATTGAGAATCCATCGAAAAAGAACTTGGTGCATCTGAAGTTACACCCCATTTCAATATACACACACAGGGCACTGCTTTTGGTCAATAGTATGCATTCCGAATATATCCAAAGCGAGTTACATTGCAGTGAGTGCATACATTTTTTGGTTTATTATACAGTCCCAGCGGGAATCGAACCCCCAACCTAAGTGTTGTGAGAGCCATGCTCTACCAACTGAGCCACGGGACATGGAGTGCCATATCAGATGCACCCCATGTTCCTTAGGTGGACTCTCGATTCTCCGGCCTAAACAAACACGGGCCTCCTTGACTGGATCCTACGCTATCCAGTGCAGTCATCCCTCCACTGCCCTGTACGGAGTCAGGCTCTCCGTCTGACAGAGAGAGACCGGCTCCTCGAGGAGGATATTCATGTGGTCTTTGACCGAGGACTGGGTGTGTGTGAGTCATCATCTCCGCAGAGAGACTGCAAATTAGCCACTTCTGGAGAGGAGGTTCAGGCCCCCGATGACAAATCAGATTAACACCCAACTGGGAGAGAGTTAGGGTGGGGGGGATAGAGAAAGAGAGAATGGGAGAGAGAGGGGGGGGGGTGTAGAGATAATGGGAAAGAGAGAGAGAAAGGAGGGGGGGTCATGTTGAGCACACAGAGAGAGAAAGAGAGAGACAGAAGAAGAGAGAGAGAGAGAGAGAGAGAGAGAGAGAGAGAGAGAGACACAGAGAGAGAGAGAGAGAGAGAGACACAGAGAGAGAGAGAGAGAGAGAGAGAGAGAGAGAGAGAGAGAGAGAGCGCAGGGCATGAAATGCAAAGTGTCTCCATTGGTAACAGTCCTGAAATGACATTGGCCATGCTATCACTAAACTGACTGACGGGGCTTGGAGGAGAGGAGGAGGAGAGGAGGAGGAGGAGGAGAGGACGCGTGTGTACGCGAAGCCCCGGGACTCTCCCAGACTTCTCCCTCTCTGCGCTGACAGACTCACAGGAGACCAGACCGCCTGTCTCTCCTGCTCATTTCGGTGCTCCCGCAATTATTCCACAGCCCTCGTTTGGGCCAAAATTGATGATAACGAATTTGCACTTAATGGACTTGCCGTTGCCGCGGGGGATCATTCCCCACTGTGTCGGGCCAGGGGGACACACAGAGCTTGAAGACAAGCTCCCGCTGAAACGCCGGGCCCTGTGCCACAAACAAGGACGCCATTGATGTCCCTCAACATGAAAGGCATAACAGATAATAAAATAGCTAAACATTCTCGAACAATTTTCCACAACATAATATATATACACAAATTTTCAAGGCTGTTTCTGTCTTTGTCTTGACATTTGAAACAGTGTTCTAAATGCCGGTGGCCCTTTTCCACTTCCCTCCCGCCGGTGACGGTGGTGGCTGAGTGCTGGCTGGCAGAGGGGGTGGGGAGGTGTGGAGAGGGAGGGGGGTGGGCATGGAGGGGAGGAGGGGAGGAGGGGGACGTGACGTGGAGGGGGGGGGGGGCATAGCGTGGAGGGGAGGAGGGGAACTTGGCGTGCACTGCATGGGTCTTCCTCACCTGATTGAGGTGACAGGCAGCACCACCACCCCCCCCCCACACACACACACACACACACACACACACACACACACACACAGACACAGACACACCGCCCACCCAGTGTGGTGTCATGGAACCCACAGAGGCACCTGGGGGGACAAACCTCTCTCTCTCTCTCTCCACCTCTCCCTTCCCCTCCCTCCCTCCCTCCCTCCTTCAATGTATATTGTGTTGCCACAGTGACAAAGCAGTTTTGCAGGTTTCCTCCTCCTCCTCTTCCCCTTATTTCCTCGCCCTCCTCCCTCCCTCCCTCTCTCCTCCTCTTCCACCTAACCCTGTCTGCTACTGCACTCTCCGGTTCAGCGCGTTATCCTTTTACTTCCTTATTAGTTTCATTCATTCATTCATTCAGAGGCCAGTCTGGCACTTCAATGCCCTTGCAGTTGCACTACCCTGCAGCCAACAGCCAATCAATGAGGTAGGTGGAGAGAGAGAGAGAGAGAGAGAGAGAGAGAGAGAGAGAGAGAGAGAGAGAGAGAGAGAGAGAGAGAGAGAAAGAGAGAGAAAGACCTTGTGGTAGTGGCTCCAGGGACACTGAGGTATAAAATGCATACACAATGTGTGTGACCTGTATTCATCTTCACAAAAAATACTGGTCTGGTCACTGTACCACCACCGAACACCTATTAGATGTTAAATAAAACATCTTCTTCCACCACCACTCCCCCCCCCATCAAAGACTCTCACACAAGTATTTACAGCTCAAGGAAACTCTTCTCAACATTCTTGTCCTACAGGATGACGAGGCAACGCATATGCCTTCCTGTCGAATACGCCACAGCGGTTGGGGTCAAAGGTCGTTTCCAACATGCTAAAACACTGATTCATAAAAAGCCAACATAGTATTTTCCCATCACAATCCAAACTTCTCCAAGCAAACTCTTTTAACGCCCCATTGCGCATTCCCAATTAGGGTGACATAGCCTAAATCTCTCTCATGGAGCCCACAACAGAGAGACCAAATACATGACACACTCAGGGTAAACAAAACAGTAGTAGTATCAATAGTAGGCTTAAAACATGCGGAAAGGCACTGCGTGAGCTTCAGGTTCTATCTCCGTCTAGGGCAGTTCAGAGATATTGAGCGTCAAAGTTTTTACATTCCATTATGTTCTGTGAGATGGAACCTTTGTATGTTATGAATTACTAACTGAAAAATTGCAACATTTTAAAAATAACACCACACAGGCATCAATAAACACCTAATGGATTAGATTATGTAAAAAAAAAACTCAATTTTGACAAAAATGGAGATAGAACCTTATAATTCTAACGTCTAGTCTAGGTTACAGGTGCAGCAGGCTATAGCCTATAGACACAGATAGGGTAGAAGTCACGTAACCTGACCGTGTGTGACCTGGCCCTATCTATTCTTCTATTCTTGAGTAGCCCAGAAGTCGATAATCAGCTTATCTTACCAGGTTGAAGACCGTCTCCACGATGTCTCGGTTGGACACTTCCCCCACGTCCACCAGACCGGCCAGCACGTCGAATTTCCTCCGGATCCCCCTGATGGGGACGCCGGGGTGGAGCGACACGGTGCCCGCTGCTCCTCCATCATCCCCGGTGCGCCGGTGTCCCGGTGTCGCCGCTCCGCTCGCCATGGAGGCTCGATGAAGGGACAGGTGGACAGGTGGACAGGTGACGGTGTGTCCACAGGTAACAGGTAAAGCCAAGGCACCTGTTCACCCGAAAGGGCGGTAGGTAGGTAGGTAGTAAGGCAGGCTACACTTAAAAGTCGTTGAATGTGAAATGAATGTGTATTGTATTCCCCTCTCTTTCCTGCTATAACAGGAGTTATGTTGACAAGCTTTCAACAGTAGTGACTGTTTGAAAATAATAAAGATTAAATAAACCTCCGGTAGTTAACGACAGTCAGACGCAGGAGGAGGAGAGCTGGAGGACGGCTGGTCGGCGACACCACCACGGCGACATTGTAACCAACTCCTTCTTCTTCCCCCTGCCTCGGAAACTTGATAGGAAGGAGGAGGAAACGCGAAAGAGATCAAACACAAAACACAAAACAAAAAGCCTCTCTGTTTGTAAATAAGCGGAGCTGTTTGTAAATAACCAGGCGAGTCGCGTTGGACCGTATAAGCGCCCTGCTTGCCCTTCTGAGGGTTGGCGACCTCTTTCAAAACGTCAACGAATGAACTGCGACTTTCATGTCTGTCTGTCTGTCTGTCTGTCTGTCTGTCTGTCTGTCTCCCTCCAGGCAAGGTCCAACTCTGCTATTGTCGCGCGTTTTGACAGGTAGCGGCGCTGGCGTTAAATAAAGCACAACTCCCCGATACGCGTCTTGAAGTCCCGACAACCGCTCCGACGGGGACAGTACAAGGGGACAGCGGTCCACTGGCGTGCTGCTCTCCAAAAAAAGCCCCCCCAGACTGGCTCGGTGTGTCAGTGTTCCTGTTAACCCACTTACAGTAACAGCGCGCTCTCTTCCTGATCTACCCCCCTGCTATAGCTCTGTGTCCCCGCCATGACAGTGTTATCCCTCAGAGCGAACGGACGGAGCATGCGCAGTAGGAGACTGACTGCTGGGGTGGGGGGGTGGCTCAGGTGTATTATAGAAGCTCAGGTGCGCAGATGTCGCCTGGTGACTTGAGACTTGAGAGCGATTAGTGCAGAATAAGATGAGCAGGGCGTCACGAATGTTCAGTTACAGAGGGGGGCCAGGGGAACGTGAGGCGAAACGTTGCACAGCCAGTTATAATACAGAGACATCTAGAGGAAGAGAGGGTTACTTGCTTTGGAACTTTTTGAATGAATGAATGGTCTTTATTGTCATTTATATAGTACATAGTACAGGTACCATACAACGAAATTTGGGAGGGGGGGCTCCCCTGGTGCTAGGGAAAAAATACTAAAAACAAGAAGGGAAAAAGAGCTGGTTTACATAAAGGCTATATACACTATACAAATAAAACACTGTGCTGTACTCTATGCTATGCTTTTTGTGCACTCGTGTGCTTTTGCACTCAGTTATGCATATCAGAAATGGTATTAGAAAAGAATGAAAAAGAGAATGATCTCATTTCAATTGGCTGATGCCGGTGTTCTGTGTTCTATGCTTTCTATACCCATTCGAATAGTTGTGTATAGGTTTATGAATTGTTTGTGAAATATTCCGTGTTACTGTTACTTTGCTTTGTGGTCAACATTCAAAGTGAACAAATAATGCAAACTGTTGTAAGAAATGTGTGATCATATATTCCTGCTAGGTGTTTTAAACTGCGATGCTTCTTTTTCCATTCAATGGAACACGGCCAGATGGATTCATCCTGGGGCAGGATTAAAAAGAACTCCAGACATTGAAACGACGTGACAGCTTCGCTTGCCTCTTGGAGTCTGTGTGACCCATGTTGTGTAAGACGTGTAGCCTAGGCTATGTAACCGGATAACTGGATGAATAAATATTTGATTCCATTTAAACATATGTATTGGTGTCCTGAATATACATGGATATCACAGATCATGTGAATCACATGCTTTTTAGAGGTTATTTCAACAGTGCATGACTGCATGTCCTCTGTTGCATCTGACAGGGGGGTGGCTCGGTGGTTGCTCAGTGTGACGCCTCCCAGTGTTGTTGGTTGCCAAGGAGGAGTCAGTAGTAGTGTCGCCACGGGATTCTGGTGACCTCACAACCGGTCCCCGAGGCAGAGAAACTCAAGTCTCCCGTCTCTGCAGCAGTGACCTGGGAGTCTGGAGTGCCTCCTGCATTGCCTTGGCTTGCTTATTGCAGAGCAAAAGCGCGAATGTTGTTACTACAGGTGTAACAGCACCTTCTGTCTGTCTATCGAATTAATTCTGAATCGACACAGCTTGACTGTCATCTGGGGAATGACAACAATTTCCTAGTTAGTAGTAGGCTGGAGATTGGTGGCGTGCCTTGTATTTCCTAAATTGTCTATACAAGGGGGACTGCAACATTGGTGACAGATAGACACACACACACACACACACACACACACACACACACCGTATTTACTTGTTTAGTCGTTTATTAAGCACACTGTATGTGTTTGTTTTTTTGTCCACCTCTCCTCCACTTGCTCCTTCTTTAATTTGATTAGCCTAACACCTGAGGGAAATTATTTCCCCGTAAATTCGTTGAAAAACCAAATAAACCATTAAAAAAAATGTTGATGAGCTCTCATCCTGGGCTGTTTCCTTCCACATCCAAGCGAGGCTCGGGATGAACCCCGCCGGGGGCTTATTTGATCAGACGGCTAAGATGAGTGAAGTCCGTTACAGCACGATGACAAGTGGGAATTGCAAAATCTCCAAAGACTAAATTCATATATATATATATATATATATATATATATATATATATATATATATATATATATATACATACATACACACACAGACACACACGCACATGCACACACACACACACACACACACACACACACATATATATATAGGCCTATATATATATTATACATATATTATTCATTACAGATTTGTTTGTTCCATGGTGATAGGCATAATGGATGCGGTACATGTGAGGGGGTCAGAACAGCTCGAGAGACACGTGTGATGACCACCTCGGGTGCTTGTCGCCTGCTGTGTCCCAGCGAGGGTTTAAGAATACCTTCCATGTTTATAGCTAGAGCTTGCTCATGGACTCAAAGTGCTTAGCATGAAGAAAAACAAAACAAACGAAAATAACGAATACAAATCTAGGAGGACAGTCACAGAATATGCATAACATCGAGTTATAGTTTAATCCCCGTGGACATGAACATTAGTGTTGTTGCCCCTACTTCATCACCACTGAGTCACAGCTGCATCTCCGTGTAATCCCCCAATTAACTCCCACATCCACGCATGACTCAAGACATCTCAGCCATTACTGTATGTGTCCTCATTCGCTCAGAATGTATTTGCATGTGAAATAACATTATAGAGAAAGTGTAGGCCTCTACTCTACGGCTTGCCTTTGTGTCCGTGTTTATTTAGTCAACAGTCGTGACGACACCTTGTGACGGTTGTGGTGACACAGTTGTAACAATATCCCAATTTGGGTGGAGACACCTGACCAGGACACACCTGCATGGAATGTTGACTGTCTGTGTTTCAGGTTCTTCCTGTTATATTGAATTGAAGGATTGGCTGTAAACGTTGATATTGTAACAGTGTTACATTCAGGCTTTATAATATATGGATATTGTGAATGTTGTTCACATTAATATGTGTTTGTTTCACATTAATCAGATGGATAGTCTTTCATCAAACTGAGTGTGATATTTCTGTTGCAATTTTTTAAGCGATGGATCATTGGCAGCTCATTTCCCTGCCAACAGCTTAGAATTGAATTAGATTTTGATTCTGTGGATTAATGAAAAAGTGGCGCTCATATTTCACTGTGACAGCCATGGGGACCACATGGTCTGATATCTAATTTATTTTTGCAGTTATTTATTTGTTTATGCCTTTAAGCACTTCATAGGAAAATAAGGGGACTTTAATTCCAAACTTAACCAAATGGTGATGATGTCCACTTATTAGTGTGCCGACAGGCAGCTTTGCTTTAGGTCTTATTACTCCTTACCCCTGCTTAACACACTGACTGACTGACTGAGGTGTGTGTGTGTGTGTGTGTGTGTGTGTGTGTGTGTGTGTGTGTGTGTGTGTGTGTGTGTGTGTGTGTGTGTGTGTGTGTGTGTGCGTGCTCCATGGAATGTAGTGTTTTTAATTATTGAGAAAAGCACTATACAAAATACATACATGCATGATTATTATTATTATTATTATTATTATTATTATTATTATTATTATACAAGTAGCCTCTGTTATGAGCTGTCAAATAGCATAGTGTAAAACCATACTTTAGTGTAGAACAGAAACACTGTAACTGGCAAGATACAAAAGATACAATGCAGCCAACAGTTCCTATACATTGTAACTAGCGTGATATAATGTAGCAAACAGTTCCTCTCTGGCTCATCAAATGTTGTTACAACGTTATCACGGTAGAACGGTAGATGGCGACAAAGTGCCCTTTCCACCAACATAAATATATCCTCGCGAGAAGTGGCAAATCTCAGCTGATCCCAGTCTCTTTATCTCTCGCGGTATTTCGTATTTCCTCCTCTTTCACTCCCTGTAGCCAACATGGCAGTCGGCAAGAATAAGAGACTGACCAAAGGCGGCAAAAAGGGTGCCAAAAAGAAGATGTAAGTAACGCAATTCATCCATTTAAACATTTAATACACTCTACTTCATCCAGGGATGTGATTGTTGGCGAAAAAATATGACGGATGAGTTAGATTTTGACTGGATGTTAACCGTAGCCCGTTGCTAACCTGGGAAGCTTACCGGGCCGAGTCACGGTCACTACTCTGGCACGTCACGCGTTTGTAGTTTGTAGTGCATTTAGTTAAGTTAAGTGTTGTGTTGGAAGTCCTAACTAATCGTATCGTGTGCAGCATATCTCACTGTGTTCGCCAATCTAAACTCCGTAGGCGTGTATTGTTCGTTAGGCTTGCCACCAAGGCATTAATGTACGTGATGCTAGCTGACTAGCCAAGATGGCAGTCCTCTCACCCACGTTAGTGTCCTGGTCCTGCGGACAAGCTGGGCAGGTTTGTTTATAGCCAGTTACCTAAGAGACCACACATCATGACAATTATATACTAGCCTTCTAGTTTCTTGCATGACAACGTTAACGACTCACATCTGATTGGAGACACCCCCCTGCATCCCCAGTTCCTAGAATTAAACGTTGAGCTACCGTTATGCTACTGGCTAGTTAGGCTGGCAGTAGTCAGTGACGTCCTACCAAATAAATCCAATAGGTCATATTGATTAATATTTAGTGATGAGTCGTGTATTGGAGCCGATACCAGTCAGCCATGATCTTCTCCCGACCAGCCTTGATCAACGTGAATTGGCCTTGTATGCGCATGGCTAAGGCCTGTTATCATAGCAGCGATGCTCTTCTTGACAGCAATGTGTTGATCTCTCTTCTGTTCCTTCCCCTCAGTGTCGACCCTTTCTCCAAGAAGGATTGGTACGATGTCAAGGCACCGGCCATGTTCAACATCCGCAACATTGGCAAGACTTTGGTCTCCAGGACTCAGGGAACCAGTAAGTCCATGTCGACATGCGGCATGTTGCATACTATGAAGCCACTCTAGTGTTTCGTTGTTTGGTACCTGTACTATAGCAATGACAATAAAGACCATTCATTCATAGTGGTGCTTGCAAAGAGAGAACGACAGACAGACGTTTTGTAGTTTCCCTATCGGTTTGTTTCGCTGCACTTAACGAAAGCGGGATGAATGATGCCTGCTCATTAGTGTTCCGATAGGCAGCAGGCTATACTTTAGCCCCTGTTACTCCGTACCACGGTTGAACACATTGACTGAGGTGTGTCTGTGTGTGCGCGCTCCATAGGAATCGCCTCCGATGGTCTGAAGGGACGTGTGTTCGAGGTGAGCCTCGCTGACCTGCAGAACGACGAGGTGGCCTTCCGTAAGTTCAAGCTGATCAGCGAGGACGTGCAGGGCAAGAACTGCCTGACCAACTTCCACGGCATGGACCTGACCCGCGACAAAATGTGCTCCATGGTCAAGAAATGGCAGGTGAGAAGGCAGGCCTGAATGTCTACGGCTGAACCGGTACAGAGGACGATAGACAAAGTGAATCTAACATCCTTGAGCACTCTAAATGCGGGCACACTCAGACCGAACATTTTTGGCTAGTTCTAATCAGCTGAAAGCTGCTCCGCTAAGTCATGTTAGCCATCCACCCGTAAGGGCATGGCCGTCTGACTTGATGTGCATGGACCTAGTCATTCCATAACACATCCGGGGCGTACTGTGGTGGCTCAGATATTTTCACGTAGTTATTGTAACAGGGCAGAGAAGAACAATGGTCTGGGTAACCAAACAACCAGCATGGCCTGGCACAGTGGAAAGGGCTATATATACTAACCTGTCCTGTTTCTCTCTCTCTCCCCCTCCCCACCAGACTATGATCGAGGCCCACGTGGACGTGAAGACCACCGACGGCTACCTTCTGCGTCTGTTCTGCGTCGGCTTTACCAAGAAGCGCACCAACCAGATCAGGAAGACCTCCTACGCCCAGCACCAACAGGTCCGTCAGATCCGCAAGAAGATGATGGAGATCATGACCCGTGAGGTCCAGACCAACGATCTGAAGGAAGTCGTCAACAAGCTGTAAGTGTTAACCCCACCTGGTTTATTGGTTTATTTTTGATAAATCTTGCAAGACATATCCAAAAATCTGTCTTTATTTTGATAAGTCTAGCAAAATGTATCATAAGCCTGCATTTTGGATGTGTTGGAAGGGGGGGTGCATTCAGTAATTGCTGACACATTGTAACTTATTGTGTTTTAGTAGGTGCTGCGTCTTGAATCCTGTAGACTTAACGTTCTACCAATCTATTTGAATGTATATATGTATCTCAAATCAGGCTGGACATGATGGTTTGTTACCGTCAGTGGTTTTTAGACTGCTCCGTCACTGACGTTGAGTTGTCCTCCCTCTTGTCTTGCAGGATTCCAGACAGCGTCGGCAAAGACATTGAGAAGGCGTGCCAGTCCATCTACCCCCTCCACGACGTCTACGTCAGGAAGGTCAAGATGCTCAAGAAGCCCAAGTTTGAGTGTAAGTGACCGTTGAACTTCAGATGACTCCTGACCCATGCACTGGTGTCATGTGTGGTGGGCGCAGCATAGTGAAATGTTTTGTAATGCAGAATTACAATTTGTTTTCTTATTCAACAAATTCAGGAAGTGCCCTCCCAGTCTCAGAATGTACGCTCCTGTTTCGGTGCCTACAGGACTGTTTGTTTTGGGTGACATTCTCTGAATGCCACAGATAGAAATCTAGCCCTCATACGAGTCCCTATTCCACATGACTTATCATATCTGTACAATACATTTCTATCTTCATTTTCTACCATTGGACCCTCCTGAACAGAGCCATGGTGCCTCAGCCCAGACAGTGTTAATCCTCTGATCTGTCTCTCTGTGGGCACTTATGGTGTCAAACGGTTCCTCCCCAAAATGCGCTTTCTCAGCGATTACCATTTAATAACTGTTGATGGAACTGCTTTTTCTTGCTTCCTGTACTTGACTCCCTGTGTGTCCTTACAGTGGGCAAGCTGATGGAGCTTCACGGTGAGGGAGGTGGCAGCAGCACGGCCAAGCCCTCAGGCGACGACACCGGGGCGAAGGTAGAGCGGGCTGACGGCTACGAGCCCCCCATCCAGGAGACCGTCTAGATCCACCCTCTGAACGATTTAATAAAAAATGTAAATGACTGGAGATCTTGACCTGTTGTCTTCTGTTACTGGTGTGGGTTCAGGGTGCTATTTTGGTCTTTGAAAGAAACCTCTTAAGCCTAATGTGCCCAAATATGGGCATTCGTTTTATTATTGATTACTTTAGCTCCTTGTCATGTGTTGTATGTTATGAGCTATGATAAGATCTGCATATCGGCAAGTGGCATCCTACTTTTGCATCTAATTATCATATCTATAATTGTATAAGCAGTTTAGTTTGGGTCTGGTTTTTAGGTGGAAATTTGTCAAATAGAGAAATTTCAGCAGCAGAGATTAATGTTACCATTTCAATGTATGGCATGACTGATGTAAACAAAGGAGAAGGGCACAGCCCTAAACATAGAATTGGGTAACTTCTCAAGGGTAGGACCGGCACTGGATAACTGATAACAGACTTGTCTGGTAGTGTCAATGTTTGGTTCATGTTGTACTATAGCAGGCTAAGCTAAATGGTAGGCAGTGTTGGAGTAGTTCTACATGTAGCTCAACTGTCAGTTAAACCATTGCAGTTGGTGGTAGTTCAACTAAATTACAATCTTAGTACAAAGTAGTTTAAGTTTGACAAACTATATTTCTCTAGCTTTAGTGTAGTTCAACTTCTTCCCTCTGAAGTCATTGGTAGTCTGATGAAATATATTTTCAGAGTTTCCCCCATTAGTGATGATATGGTTTTAGTTAAATAGTTAGATGCAGACCATGGACCAGGCTATTAATTATTTTTTCATTTAAAGGCAATATTAAAAAGATGGGGTTTTAGTCTCGACTTGAGTAAGATTGAATCACATACACAAGGATCACATCAGAGTAAGTGACATTTTATGGTTAAAACATGTATTTCATGCTTTACATCGAAAACAGCATGCCAATAACTTGGTGCCTCATGTTCTTTCCTTGAACCATGATGACATCCACATGTGTGTGGGTGCATGTATGTTTTCATCCAAATGATGACTTCCTTATTCCACAGTATAGGGGGGGGGTTATGTACATGTAAACATACTTCCTTTTAAGGTGCCTGTGTGTTTAAAGTGAACTGGTAATTAAATGGAGTATACCATAGAACCACAATATTTCCTGACCAGATGGAGGCAGAATATGACAATATAGTTTAGAAACAGTGGTGGGAGTTTGACTACACCTACCACTCTACGAATAGATATAATGGATAGAATAAAGGAGAGAGAGAGAGAGAAGGAGAGAGAGAGCGCAACAGGGACACCTAGTGGAATCTCGCCCATACAAAAAGCAAGCCCTGAATAAAAGGTTTCAATTTGCGATAGATTGGGCCATTTAACAATGTCACTTTATAGTAGACTACTACTGGGAAATGGGGGAAATAGTGTAACTTGTAGAAATGATCATGTCTGCACAAAAATTGGCGTATAGGCCTATTATATTTCTCTAAGTGCTTTAAAGTGCGAAGGATCTCAAGTTCTATGTATCAGCAGCGGTCCATATGAGTGGAGAAGGATATCTTGATTGAAATACCTACGATAGATTTACTATCGCATACTTATTTATTTATTTTTAAACTCTGTTCGGCTTGCTGTGGTATTCTGTAGTAAGAAAGTAGTTAGGAAAGAATGAGACCGGGAGACACGCAGCTGCTGTTCACTTCGCACGTTTATTCCACTTCTTCTTAACATCCGTAAGTGCATACATCACTTCCGTAACTGCATACATCACTTCCGTAACTGCATACATCACTATCATACTAGCGCCCACTGGCCGTATAAACAGGACACAACATTTCCCCCTTTCTTAAAGGAATTACAGTACTCAAAGAATGCAATATTCTGTAGACTGGTGTCAGTACAATTGAAATAAAATGAAAACTAAGGAAATGAAAATGAATGAATCAGCAGAATGAATAACAACAGTAAACAGTTTATGACAGTGAAACAGGAAATGAACATTCACTTTTGTCATGGCATTGTAGGACCTTTTTTTTTACTAAGTTAGAACCGTGTTCTATCCTACCCTTTTAGTACGTTCTCTACGGCACAAAGTCTACCAGCCACCTAGGTGGGTTTCTGACTCTAAGGTTCCTTCTTGGACCTGGTTCATTAAACACATTCTCTGTCTCGGGCACCATGAACTCCTCTAGCTCAATCTCCTTTTCACCACTGGTGCCAGACAGAGCATCCTTGGGGAAGCGTGTAAGCTTGGATGCATTCCATTTTCGACCATCACTGAGCAGGTATGTATTCTGTCCTGCTTTACTAACTACTGTCAGCGGTTCTGTGAATCTTGATGATCCCTTTTTTACATGCTCCGGTCTGCGGACACGTACGGTGTCATTCACTTGGAACATGGGCACTTTCGCTCCCCTCATTCTGTCTGTGTACTCCTTACTCTCCTGTTGCTTGCGTCTCACTGTCTCCTGCACTTTCTCATGTGACTTAATTTGGTGTGAGACAGGGAGGACATTTAGTTTTGTACGCATCTTTCTGTTCCTCAGCAACTCAAAGGGAGTAGCTCCTGTAGTAGCATGCGGCGTAGCGCGATAGTTCAGTAAGAACTCTGTTACTGCATGTTTCCATGGCTTGTGCATTCTCTCAGCCGTCTGAATACACTCTTTGAGAACTCGATTAAATCTCTCAATAGCCCCGTTGGCTCTTGGATAATAAACACTGGAACGTAGGTGCTTTATCTCTCTCTCTCCCAGAAAGCTTGCAAAAGCATGGGAGGTAAACTGACATCCGTTGTCAGAGACCAGGAAGGAAGGGTTACCTTCACGACTAAACACTGTAGTCAAGAAGCTAATAACCGCCTCTGTAGTTACAGTAGAGACAAACGCCACCTCTGGCCACTTACTGTAATAGTCTGTGAGTGTAATAGCATAACGGCAGTCCCATGTCGCACAGTCAAAGGGACCAACAATGTCAATGGCCACCTTCTCCCATGGTCCACCTGGCAGTTCCACTGGGGTAAGTGGTGCAGGCGCAGTTTTGGCTGTTTTGTCATTGTATTGACAGGGTACACATGATCCTACTAATGTCTGGACACATCTGTCCATTTGCGGCCACCAATATAGCTCTCGTAGTCTCTGTTTAGTACGCACTATTCCCTGATGCGCTTCATGAGCTAAATTTACAACTTTAGACCGTAGTGTAGTAGGAACCACCACACGGTCGGGGCCTCTCATGACAAGTAGTTCATCCACAGCCAGTTCATCTCTCACTCTAAAATATGGAGTAAGTTCCTTTGTCACATTCTTACTGCATTTTGGCCAACCTTTCTGTATCTGCTGTCTCAGTTGAGTCAGTTCAGGACAGGCCTCACAGGCAGCAGTGAACTCGGTCACAGATATGGCATGTGAGGAACCTGTGAACACAGTAGCCACCATGTCTGGCTCCTCCTCCACCTCTCCTGTCGAAGGCAGAGGGAGTCTGGACAAGCAGTCAGCAGTCACATTACGTTTCCCTGGATGGTAAGTGACATCATAAGTAAAGCATAGTAGACGTGCAGACCATCTCGCTATTCTCAGACCTGCGCGACCCGTACCCCTGGAAGTGAGTAGGGTTGTCAACGCTTGGTGGTCTGTGCGTAGGACAAAACGATGTCCCCACAGGTAGGTTCTCCACCTTTCCACCGCCCAAACGCATGCCAGTGCCTCACGCTCGACGGTAGAGTACTTTCTCTCTGCAGGAGAAAGTGTCCTGGACGCAAAAGCTATGGTTCTCTCTGTATTGTCTGGGTGAATCTGGCTCATTACAGCCCCCAATCCATAGTTAGAAGCATCGGTAGTGACATAAGTAGGTAACTCAGGATCATATAATGCTAAGGTAGGACTCTCAGTAATCAGTCTCTTAACCTCAGTAAAACTGGACTCTGCATCCGCTGTCCATTCAAACTTAGTGTCAGTAGATTCCCTGAGTGTAGCACGTAGCGGTTCCACCACAGTAGAGAAGTCAGGTATGAATTTACTATACCACGATGCAAGTCCTAGGAAGGACCGCAGGGAGGATGTGTCGTGCGGGGCAGGCGCGTTCGCCACAGCACTGACCCCGTCTTGGTCAGGATGAAGACCATCTTTGGACACAGTGTGGCCCAGGAAGCGCAGAGCTTTCTGGTTGAACTTACACTTGTGCATGTTCAGTTTAAGTCCCACTTCATTTAGAGCATGTAGCACTCTCCGTAGGCTGACATCGTGATCCTGCTGTGTGATGCCGTAGCAAATCACATCATCCAGGTAGGCCTGTACGCCTGGCAGGCCTGTCAGTACAGTCGACATCATTTTCTGAAAAGCTGAAGGAGCAGAAGCGAGGCCAAATGGCACTCGGCAGAAACGAAAGAGACCCTCATGCGTGATAAACGCAGTTAAATCACGGCTATCTGGATGCAATGGCAACTGGTGATAAGCAGAGGCTAAGTCTATAGTAGAAAAGACTGTGGCTCCACGGAGCTCAGCGAACAGTTCATCCATGTGCGGTAAGGGATGACAGTCACTGATGATTTCCTTATTAGGTTCTCTGAGGTCAACACACAGGCGAGGCTTTCCTCCCCCCTTTCTCTGGGTCACAACTATAGGGGAAACCCATGGAGATGCGTCTATACGTTCTATAACGCCTTTTTCCTGTAGATCTGCGAGCTCATCGGTCACAGCCTGCCTCACTGAGAACGGAAGCCTCCTCAGTTTCTGCTGTACTGGCACAGCATCTGGTTTAACCTGTATTTTGTGCATAAAACCTTTTGCACACCCTAACTCCTGTACTAGAACCTCTGGTTCGGTCTGTGGAGTGGTACTCTGTACAGTAGGTGCTCGGAGCACAGTAGGAGAGCTAGCAGAGCTAACAGTAATAATTTTGTTACCCTCAATGCACATCTGCAATGCTACAAATAAATCTAGTCCCAGCAATGCATTTCCTGATTCAACCACTATCAATGAACCTGTAACTGAATGTCCATTATGAACAACTGTAGCATGCATGCAACCTTTAACAGGAATTTTCTCTCTGGAGTAAGTAAGCAGATTCACTGTAGGCTCAGCAAGGACACATGTATGGAAAAGTGTCTGGTAAGTACTCTCTGGAATAATAGAAACAGATGAGCCTGTATCCACTATCAGCTCAACATCATGGGAATGATCATTTGCATCAACTCGTACAGTACACATAATTTTATCATTCACGACGGCCCCCTGCATGTAAAGCACTGTAACGTCATTCACCACTACCTCACGCACCTCTTTTTGAGCCGATCTACACACCTTGGAAAAATGTCCAACTTTTCCGCATGTATTGCAAGTCACCTTAACCGCCGGGCATGTAGGCTTGTTAGCTAAGTGTCCTGTGGATCCGCATCGGAAGCAGGCGCGCTGATTCCCAGTTGTAGCTGGCTGGCTGTAGACCGTGGCAGGTGCAGTCGTCGTCGGAGCTTTCTTCTTGCCCTTGTCGAACCTCCTCCTCGTCGGCTGTTTCTCGATGGCTCTCACCGAAGCTGTAGCTCCAGAGAGAACGTTGGAGTTCCGTAGTCCAGCCTCGATTTGTAAGGCCATTGAAGTAGCTTTGTCCAGAGACAAGTCCGATTCAAGCAAAAGTCTGTCTCGTATGCGTGTATTAGCAACACGCTCAATCAGTTGATCACGAATCATTTGTTCCTCCATGGCACCAAATTCACAAGCTGCAGCTAGCTCGCGTAATGAAGCAAGGAACTGATTAACCGTCTCGTCAGGACCCTGAGCTCTCTGTCGAAATTTGTGACGTTCAGCAATCACATTCACCTTAGGAACAAAGTACTTTTTCAGTCCATCCACGGCAGAAGTGTAGGTAACACCCGTATCCTTTAGAGTGTAGAACAGTCTTTGTCCTTCGGTCCCAAGTGCATGGAGAAGGACCGCGCGCTTTCTTTCCTCCGGCCATTTTTCTCCGGTAGCATCAATTACGAGCATGTAATTTTCAAACATTCTCAACCAAGTAGGCAAAGAAATAGCAGGTTCGCCTGGCACAGGCATGAACGGTGTAGTTAAGGGTACGGAAATAGCCATCCTCGTCGCCAAAAATGTGGTATTCTGTAGTAAGAAAGTAGTTAGGAAAGAATGAGACCGGGAGACACGCAGCTGCTGTTCACTTCGCACGTTTATTCCACTTCTTCTTAACATCCGTAAGTGCATACATCACTTCCGTAACTGCATACATCACTTCCGTAACTGCATACATCACTATCATACTAGCGCCCACTGGCGGTATAAACAGGACACAACACTTGCCCACATCGGCTTGCCCACATTTCTTTACATCGTTCCATGTCAATCGCCTGAAAATGTGTTTTAAGAGATATAAGACGTAGATAAACGTAATTATTGATGTATAGTCTCCCACGGGCTCAGGAGTAAACGTACAGTTGAGGCCAAAATTATTAGCCCCCCTTGTGAAATCAGACAAAACCCATGATTTCTCCATGGAAATGACCATTAACAACAAGTGTTTATAGTGTATTTGTTTCCAAAATAATAAAGACAAAATGTCCACCAAGTTTGATTAGGATATTTTATTGATGCACTGAGTTGAAACAAGAAACGGCAAAAATTACACGTCCAAAATTATTAGCCCCCTGGCCATTAATAGTCAATAGTGTACCCTTTCTGAGCCACAACTGACAAAAACCTTTTAGAGTAGTTCTTTACTAGGTTGGCACAGGTCTCTCGAGGGATTTTGGATCATTCTTCCATTGCAAATGGTTCCAGCTGGTCCAAACTGCGTCGGTTTCCGAGCATGGACATTCACTTTGAGCACCCGCCACAGATTCTCAAAGGATTGATTGAGATTGATTGAGATTGAGATTGAGATAACGTTTATTGCCACTATGCATTACACATATAGGAATTTGCTTCGTCACCACAGCAAGTGCGTTTATACTTTTTTCACATATCAAAAAACAGGACAACACAACAACAACACAGGACAGACAACAGTGCATTGGATAGTGCGGTATAAAGTAAAGTGCAGTGCAGAGTTTTTTACAGTGAGACCAGTTCAGTCCTGGGCAGACTTGGGGGCGGGGGGGGGGGAAGCCAGAGTCATTTAACAGCCTGGCGGCTGAGGGGTAGAAGCTGAGCCTGTGGCGGGCCTTCAGTGCCTTAGGCAGCCGCAACCTTCTTCCAGAGGGAAGCAGGGTGAGGAGGCCGTGGCCGGGGTGGAAGGGGTCTGCCATGATCTTCCTTGCCCTCCTCAGAGCCCTGGTGTCATGCAGGGAGTTGAGGGAGGGCAAGGGACAGCCGATCACCCTCTCTGCTGAACGTAGCACCCGCTGCAACTTGGCCTTGTCCTTGGTCGTCGCAGCAGGGAACCAGGTGATGATGGAGTGGGTGAGGATGGACTCTATGATGGCCGTGTAGAACTGGACCATCATGGACCTCGGCAGCCTGAGTTTCCTCAGCTGCCGGAGGAAGAACATCCTCTTCTGGGCCTTCTTTGTGAGGGCCTCGGTGTTCTGCTCCCACTTTAGGTCCCGGGAGATGGTCATGCCTAGAAAGCGGCATGACTCCACGGAGGCCACCGGGGTACCTCCCAGCGTGATGGGAGGGGGCAGGGCTGCTTTCCTTCGGAAGTCCACCACCATCTCCACTGTTTTTAGAGCATTTAGCTCCAGATTGTTTAAACTGCACCAGCTCTGCAGCCCCTCGATCTCACCCCTGTAGGCAGATTCGTCCCCCCCGGAGATGAGGCCCACCAGGGTGGTGTCGTCTGCAAACTTCAGGAGCTTGACCGAGGGGTGGCGGGAGACACAGCTGTTGGTGTAGAGGGAGAATAGTGCTGGAGACCTGATTGAGATCTGGGCTCTGTGCGGGCCACTCCAGGACCTTGGTTTTGGTGTCCTTTAGGAACTGTTGGACCAATGTATTGATGTATGCTTTGGGTCATTGTCTTGTTGGAAGACCCAGTGACGACCTAAGCCTAGACTAAGAGCAGATTTCTTCATATTATCCCTCAAAATGTCAACATAGTTTTCTTTTTTCATGATGCCATGCACCTGAACAAGGCTCCCTGTGCCTGAGGCTGCAAAACAGCCCCACAGCATGATGCTCCCACCACCATGTTTAACTATGGGAACTGTGTTCTTAGGGTTGAAGGCCTCTCCCTTTCTTCGCCAGACATAAGCAACATCCATGTGCCCAAACAGTTCCAGTTTAGTCTCATCAGACCAAAGCACAGATTTCCAAAACTCATCTTTACCTTTCAAATGTTCACGGGCAAACCTCAGTCTGGCTCTGATGTGCCGCTCTTTGAGTAAAGGGGTTCTTCTGGGATGATGGCCCAGAAGCACACCACGATGAAGAGCCCTCACAACTATATTCCTTGAAATTTCAACTCTACAAGAGGCCAGGTCAGCAAGCAACAATCATCTTGGCAGATGTCCTTGGTGTCTTGCTGACATCTCTGACTATTTTCCTCTCCAGAGTTCTTGAAATCTTGAGCTTTCGACCATGCCCCAGGTTTCTTTCTTACAGAATTTGTCTCCTTGTACTTAGCAATGATGCAACGTACAGCGGTTCTAGACACTGAGACGCTTGGAAATGGCAGTGTAGCCTTCCGCCTTATCATGAGCCTCCACTATATTCTTTCTGAGCTCAAGACTGATTTCCTTTGTCTTTGGCATGGTGAGTAAGAGTAGTAGTATAGTCCCTCTTAATGTGTTCAAGTGCCCTGTTTCTTGGAGTCCTTTTATGCTAATTGAAGGCTCAGGTGTTGTTAGGAAGCCAATTGACTGTACAGGTGTGGTTTGAAATCTGATTGGTTGCTTAGGTGTGTTTTTAAAGCAAATATTCACATGGGGGCTAATATTTTTGACCACCCCATTTTTCACTATATTTGATATAAAGCCAGCCTAAAAACGTATTTTATATTCCAAAATGTACCAAAAGCTAATAAATAGCACTGGTGAATGTTTGATTATATAAAGTTTTATCAACGATGCAAACATTGGGAAGAATTTTAGGGAAATGTTCCATAATTCCTGGGGGGCTAATAATTTGGGCCTCAACTGTATGTGTAGTGGAATGTCGAACGAGGAGAGGAGAGACATTAATTAGGCTACACAATATTGGCATTAAATCTGATTTTGTTGTTGTCCTGGGAGTTTTTGTAGTGTTACCCCAGGGATGAACAGATTATTTGGTGAATTTACGAACGCGGCCTCTGTCTTGCTGCACGCTGCTGTAACCCGATACTTTTTTTTCAAGGATCATCTCGAGTCACTAACAGTGATGCCAGATTGGATTGATTTTTCAGCCCAACCAGAGTCTAAAAACCCACCCAGAGTGATCATAAGTAGCTCGATTGGGCTGGAATCGGCCAAATCAGGCAACACTGTTCCCTAATTGTCCGTTCTGAGGAGAAGCTGTCACGTAACACGGCTTTTTGACAGTTCATTTATTGACACATTTCGGATAACAACAACAAAATAAAAATGTCAGGGAAGAAATGTACAGCTAAACGCAAGTATGGAGATGAGCACAGGAAGTTTTTAGCCGAGTGGGAGAGTGAATATTTCTTTGTGGAGCGCAATGGAAAGCCATTCTGCCTGATATGCCAAACATCGTTGGCACATTACAAAGCTTCCAATCTCCAGCGCCATTTCAGCACAACGCATGCTAACATTGACCAGGAGTTTCCAAAAGACACCGAACTTCGCAATGGTAAATTAAACAGCTTGAAAAGCCAGACACAAACACAGACCAAGTTGTTCCAAATATTGGTTAAGCAATCAGAGACAGTGACACTTGCGTCCTATCAAGTGGCCTGGAACATTGCACGTGCTAAAAAGCCATACAATGAAGGAGAGTTTATTAAGAAATGCATCACTGATGTGATGGAAATATTTTCTCCAAATGAAACACTGAAAAAGATGGCCTCAGACATCCAACTGTCACGCCACACTAAGGGACACCAAGGGACAGTGACTTTTGGGGACTTGTCAGCAGAGAGAAGTTTCCTCTTCTCACTGCATGTGCACTAAGAGTGAGTGCCTACTTTGGATCCACGTATCTCTGTGAAATGTCATTTTCACAGATGAAAATAATCAAATCAAAGTACAGGAGCCGCCTTACTGACAGACACCTCACAGACTGTCTCAGACTGGCAGTCAGTAGCTATGAGCCAAACTACAAAGCACTTGTAGACAGTATCCAGTCACAACCATCACACTGACTTGAGTGAGTAACATGACTGTTTCGATGTGAAAAGTAATGCTGCATAAGATGACTGCACTTAGCACTGACTGAGACACAAGTACACATTACAGTTCTACTTTATAAAATGCTAATTGTAAATATGTTTGTCAATGTTAATAAGTAAGAATAATAATTAAGTCAGTCAAGTGTCCAAATGTCAAGAATGTCAATTTGTTAACGTTGGCTAATGTTACTATGAACAAAATGATTTTATCATACATTCCTCCATTCCATGCCTTTATTTTTTGGTGTTGTAATGAAATTACATTTATCAAACTTTGAATTGAATTTCAGTTATGTACAATTCTTAAAGCAAGACAGCTGCCTGATATGCTTGATACAGTCTTTTTTGTTGTTGTTGCATCAATTTTAATGTTGGACCAATGCATTGCATCTAATTAAAATACAGGCAAATAAACGTCATTAAGTTTAAAGTACTATCTTGGCTGTCTTTTTCTCTCAACGCTTCAATAGGTAGATCTTGCCTTCACCAAGGCCGAGGTCAGGGATCTTGGGCTTAAAAAGGTTGGTGACCACTGATCTACACCATTCAAATGGTTTTGGATTCCCTGTCCTCTCCCCTATCCGGACACGTTTGAATTGTTATCCTAACCCACGGTAAACCGAAGTTATTAACCCGCAAAGGGCACCGTGTTTGTCCGTGAATAACACGGCACACAATGATACTACAGTTCATAAAGCACCGCATGATACTCGCGAGTTCATCTCGCTTTTCCCCCCGTTGATGTATTAAACAATCTAAGCAATCTAATCAGAGCAGTTGTTATTATGTCATATTATTGATGGATGTGCCATTTTTGATGGACAGCAGTGAACGGATGACTGGATGTCAACTTCAACTTCAATGGAATCCCAAGCTGTGCTGTCCAGCCATTTTCGCCGTTCACTCATGAGTCAAATGCCGGTAGATTCGCGTCTTGTCGGCGTTTCCCTGGTTGCGAGATCTAAACTACTAGAACTGAAATCGGCAGGTAACAGGCACGTAACATCCATATGCTGTATATATACATACATATATTTGACTACCAGCAAGACACCGGAGCACTCTATAAACGCGGAGATTGGAGCCCCGCGTCAGTCAGCCTTTTCATAGAAATACATCGCTTCCCAATCCCTGGTTGCGAGATCTAAACTACAAATCTACTAGAACTGAAAGCGGCAAGTAGGCTAACAGGCACGTAACATCCATATGCTGTATAAATAAATATATTTGACTACCAGCAAGACTGCGCTGCACTCGTATCTATCAGCCTGTCTGTTTAATGATGTCGTTGAATGCCGATGCTGAGATACAATTCATAAAGCAGACAAGTGAAGGCAGTGGTTTTAAGGGTTCAAAAAACATGACTTTATTATGTGTAGAACAACATATGTGCAGAACAAAATCCAATAGAAATGATTCAAACATGCAGACAATCAGGCAGTAGCCATCTCCTAGAATCTGCATCTGGCTAGCTGACAATAAACTATCAATACACCTAGGTAAAACTGAAACCATCCTATACGGATCCCCATCTAAACTCAGAAAGGCTGAACATTTTAAAATAAAAGTGGGTAACATTAATATCACAAGAAAAGAGGATATTACATACCTGGGCTCCATCTTAGAGGCAAATCTTTCCGGAGATAAAATGGCAGCAAAAGTAATCAAAAAAGTGAACCATAGAACTAGATTCTTGTACAGGATATCCTCACTTGTCAGTAAAAACACACTGAGGACCCTATCAGGAGCTCTCATTCAATGTCACTTCGACTATTCCGTAACATCATGGTACTATAGAACCACAAAGGCCCATAAAACAAGACTCCAGACAGCCCAAAATAAACTGGTTAGGCTTCTGCTAGGCCTCAACCCTAGGACACATCTAACCGCTGCTCATTTTTTGAGCCTTGATTGGCTACGAGTAGTTGACAGAGTGCAGCAGCTTGCACTGGGCCTGGTCTTCAAGATACGCTACACCACAAAGACACCCAAGTACCTGTCAACATACTTCCAAAAAGTGAACAACGTCCACACATACAACACCAGAGGAAGCTCCACGAACCACGTTCAACCGCGTTGCACCACAAACAAGGGGTTAAACTCGTTTGCAAACTATGCAGTAAAAATGTGGAACGCCCTTCCTATAATCTTAAAGGAGTGCAAAACACTGCCCACCTTCAAAACCACTCTCAAAAAACATTTACAGGAGGCTGCAATCCGTAACTGGACCCTCTAAATCAAAAATCTGATTAAAAGACCCGAACTACCCACTGTACATACTTTGTGTTTTGTCCCCCGCCCCCACCTGTGGTGTATGTCCCCACCTGTCCTACCCACTGTACATACCTTATGTTTTGTTGTATTGTTCTTCCCATGATGGATGTATGTTTATCTTGTAGATAGTAATAGTTATTTGTCTGTATTATCTTGTAGATAGTACTAGTTTTGTTGTCTGTCTTACATGTAACGATGAATTGAGTATCAAGGACCCCAATTGAAATAAGCCAGTGGCTTTCTTGGGTTTTTATCCTGTTAGTTGACCTTGTATGTAATATGTACTTTCATGTACCTACTTCTGCAAATCTTCTAATAAAGTTTTCAATCAATCAATCAATCCTGAACATAACAATGATGCTACAGTGAGGTAAAGAAGTAGCCATCTCCTTACGATAGCCCACATAAGTTTCTTTCTCTTTTCAGCATTCCTCTTTCGAGTATCCTTCCTTCTGTCTTCGCTCTTCTGTCTTCTCTCTTTTCTCTCCAAAAAACCATGGTTAATAATATACCACATGCCGAGGGACAGGCATAGGATAGCTGCAAGTTCCTCCATGTTGCTGTTGTTGCTGTGTTGTGTCTCGTGAAAATATACGTCACCACCATGGCGCGCTGTTATGACGCGTAACTCTACTATCGCCTACTCCTCCTACTAGTCCGGGTCGGTTGTGTATAGTGGAAAACCAGAACTGATCAAAAGCGGGCCAAAGCGGGCTGAACCGACCTGAGCCGACCTGGGCTGGGCTGCTGATGGAAAAGCGCCACAAGTCTCTGAGAGTATTTACACCCCGAGAGCTCCATGTTTGCTGGGTGAATGGTTGGTTACCCGACATCAAGTTTGGGTTATTCCATAAAGGAGTGGAGGAACAGAATCGCAAGGAACCTCCCATGATTTTCTCAGACGCTTTCCACACTTTAAGGGCGTTATCTATAATGCAACCAAATCTATGACTGAGAGTCCTACGTCCAGTGCCTGAGAAAAGTAAATCCTCTAATCTGACTGGACTGACCAGACCTGCCTCTATAGACCTCCAAGGTACTTTGGAATTTGGATTCACCCAGGTACGTAAGTCTTGAGTCTGAAAAGCTAAATAATACTTCTTAAAATCTGGAACTGCCATCCCGCCCGACAATTTGGGTTGTTGCAAAGTTGTAAGACGGATTCTCTGGGGTTTGCCAGCCCATATGAACCTTGAGACCAACGAATTAATATCATCAAAGTATTTGGGTGGTGGGGGTAATGGTAACATGGAAAACAGGAAGTTGATCCTTGGCAAAACATTCATCTTGATTATCGTGGCTCTGCCCTGAAGAGATATTTTGAGGCTATCCCATCTTTGAATATCCGTTTTGATTTTGTTCAAGGTTACATCAAAGTTGTCTTTAATTATCCGTGGTATGGTTGGGTATATAGTGATGCCAAGGTAAGTACATTTATCTTTCACTGGGATATGTCTAGGGAGACAGGAGGTTCTTGCTGAAGGACTAAGGGGCATTAGAATTGACTTCATCCAGTTAATCTTATAGCCTGACAATCTACCGAAATCTTCAAACATTTCTAACACATGGGGGGCAGAAGTATCAATATTATCTAGAAATAATAGAATGTCATCAGCATATAATGAAATGTGGTGGCTATGATCTAGAATTGAAATAGGGGAAATGTAAGTACTCTGTCTGTCTGATGGCCTGGGCTAAGGGCTCAAGAGAGAGACAGAACAAGAATGGCGACAATGGGCAGCCCTGCCTCGCTGAGCGCTCCAGTTGGATTGGAGGGGAAATAACATTACATGTGAGAACAGAAGCGGTTGGTGCATTATACAAAGTCTTAATCATAGCAATGAAATTAACCCCAAAGCCAAGATGGTCTAAAACAGCCCACATGTAGTTCCATTCAAGCCGATCGAAAGCCTTCTCAGCGTCAAGCGAAAATACTGCACAAGGGCTGAGAGAGCTATCGGTTAAATTGATGATATGAAGCAGTCTGCGCATATTGTCAGATGCAAGGCGTCCCTTCATGAACCCTGTCTGGTCTTCACTGATCAAGGCGTCTGTTACAGCCTCCAATCGTATAGCCAAAACCTTAGCATACAGTTTCTGGTCACACGAGATCAGGGAGATAGGCCTGTAGCTAGAGCACTCCAAAGAGTCTCTCCCCTTTTTTAACAAAAGAGAGATAAGGGCAACTTTTTGATCTCTGTGAAAATCACCTCTGGATCATCATTAAAGGAGTCCATAATAAGAGGACCTATCAAATCCCAAAGTACTAGATACAGTTCTGGTGGAAGACCATCTAAGCCCGGCGATTTTCCTTTCTGTAAAGATTGAAGGGCATTGTGTAGCTCCTTTAAGTCAAGAGGGCAGTCAAGAACCTCCCTTTCAGTCTGTGATATCTTAGGTAAATTGAGGCCATGAAGGAACGCCTTGCAGCGAGATGTATCATAATCTATGTCAGATTGGTACAGGTCGGAGTAAAATGTTTGAAATATACTATTCACAGCTTGGGGAGCAGTATGAACAGTGCCCGCAGAATCTCTAATAGCATTTATAGAGGCTTTGCTTTAATTCTCCTTCAGTCTCAGTGCCAATAAGCGGCTGGGCCTTTCAGCATCAAAATAATATCTCTGTCTTGTTCTATGAAAGATAAATTCAGCCTTTGAGAGATATAGCATTATATTCTCCTTTGAGACAAGCGAGCCGTGTGGCTTGATCTTCTGTAAAATTTAGTTTTTGTAAATTTTCTACTGTTTTTATTTCCTTCTCTAGCTCATTAAAACGCTTGTTACGTGCTTTAGAGAGAGTGGAGGAGAACGAAATACAAAGGCCCCTGAGAAAACATTTGGTTGTTTCCCACAAAATTCGAGGATTGTCACACTGTGCTCTGTTTATAGCAAGAAATACCTCAAGTTCAGCTTTGAGGAAAAAAAAGAAAGATCGAAAAGTCAGGGTTTGTCAACAAAGTGGTGTTAAACCGCCACCTAGTGGCCTTGTCAGTATTAGCAGAGAGCTGAATCTTGCATGCCACAGGTGAGTGATCAGACAACAGTATTGGCAGAATATCAATTGGGGACATGGAGGGAATGAGGGATGGGCTTACAAAAATAAAATCAATTCTGGAAAAAGATTTATGTCTGTTAGAATAAAATGTATAATTTCTGGCCTTATTATTCTGAATTCTCCACACATCAACAACGTTTAAATCCATTATACATGCGTTTTATATTGATTGTGAGCTTACATTAACTGGAGAGGACCTGTCTAATGAGGGATCGAGAACAGAATTGAAGTCACCACCTACTATTAAATGATAGCCTACAGAGTTTTCTAACAATGTGTTACTGATATCTGGTAGAAATTCTGCGTCGACTTCATTAGGGGCATACATGGAGGCTAGCATCAATTTAACCTGGTTTATTCTCGTCTTTATGTAAACAAATCGGCCCTGTTTGTCACTTCTTATCTGATCAAGAGTCAAATGCAACCTCCTGTCAACCAAGACGAGCACACCCCGGGTGTTATTTTGAGCGCAAGAGTGCGCAATAACTTTAAAATATTTGTTCTGAAAACGTGTAACGTCACATTCCTTAAGATGTGATTCCTGTATTAGAGCTATGGAGACTTTCTTACGGTGGAGGAATTCTAGACATCCGCGTCTGGACATTTGGTATCTCAAAACATAAACATTCTCTGAGACGTGAGACTCTATTGCAACGCAATAGCCCACAAATCGGCTCAATACACCACCTGCTAGTTATAACAATGAGTATTTATCGAACTTAAAGAATCATATCATCCCCTCAAAAAAAAGGTAGCCTAGACATGGCATTATTAAATAATGAAAACAACGGGATATCAGCAGGCCATCATCATAATGGTGAAAAATGATAGTTTGAGATAGGGGAACATCACAACCATACCTCGTTAGACCCAGCGTTACTCAAAGGAAACATCCATTTTCATAAGCAATTGCATATGAATGAATGAATGAATGAATGAATGGTCTTTATTGTCATTAATACAGTACAGGTACCATACAACGAAATTTGGGAGGGGGGGCTCCCCTGGTGCTAGGAAACAAATACTAAAAACAAGAAGGGAAAAAGAGCTGGTTTACATAAATAAAGGCTATATCCACTATCCACTATACTATATAGTATCCACTATACTATACAAATAAAACACTGTGCTGTACTCTATGCTATGCTATAAATATCCTAACATTTCCTATCTCTGAACCTTATGTACCCGAGGGTTGTCATATTGCACATAGTGTTATTGCACATTCATTTAAAGTGTCGCAGTTTGCAGGTTTGAAATGTTCACAGTTGTGTTTCAGTATTGCACTTGATTGATTACAATCTAGTAGCTGCCATCAACTTGTCTAGATTGTCCAGGGCCTAGAACCTCCTAGGTCTTTGCTGTGTTCAGGGCGTGTTCAGGAGGTGTGGATCGCACGGGTCCTGTAGACAGCTCCGTTGTTGGGTCGCGCCGCACAGCACCGGCGTAGGATTCGGATCGGTGTGGCTGAAGTGGTGACTACTTCAAGGATCGGATGAAGTCCTCTGCTCTGGACGGACAGGTCCATCTGAAGGACATCTTTTTGCCATCATGCAGCTCCATTTTGAGAGTAGCGGGGGTAGTAGATTAGGAAAGGCTGCAGAGTCAGACCCATGGCATGATGCGCATCCTTGATGACCGTGTTGAACCCCTTCCTCTTGGTTGTAGTTGGGGGGCACTGTAGTCTGGGAAGAACAGGAGGGTGGATTTGTCTTGTTGCTTCACTGGGTATATCTTCCTAGCTTCTTTTAGGATGGTGGTCCTGTCCTGCTGCCATCTCAATAGACGGAAGATGAGGGTACGGGGGGCGATTGCTGTTTTGCTCGCGGCCGTTATATATGGCGTTATACAGTATATGCGGTTAGGAAATGTTAGGATATTTATAGCATAGCATAGAGTACAGCACAGTGTTTTATTTGTATAGTATAGTATAGTGGATAGTGTATATAGCCTTTATTTATGTAAACCAGCTCTTTTCCCTTCTTGTTTTTAGTAAAAAAAATAAAAATCCTAGCACCAGGGGAGCCCCCCCTCCCAAATTTCGTTGTATGGTACCTTTTTGATTGATTGATTGAAAACTTTATTAGAAGATTTGCAGAAGTAGGTACATGAAAGTACATATTACATACAAGGTCAACTAAAAGGATAAAAAAAACAAGAAAGCCACTGGCTTATTTCAATTGGGGACCTGTACTGTATTAATGACAATAAAGACCATTAATTAATTAATTAATTCATTCAGTCATTCATTCATCACATTATGCGGTGAGCACGGTCGATCTCGATGACTCGGCCAGCCACGGAGGGAATTCCCACTTCACCAGGTTGGCTTTGAGGTAGCCTGCAGCATCAGAGCCCTACAACGACTCTGGTAACTAAGCCTACCAGACATACTAGATTATTTCGCCGAGCCCTGCTATCTTCCATGTCAGCTGTTTTCTCTGTGAGTTGTTCCACACCTGCTTTCGGAGTTCAGCGATGCTATCATGTCTGTCCTCGCGTCGCACAGCCAACTGAACGGAGTCGATGATGCGACTCTGGGTCTTTTGGGCTAGCTTATAGCTTGGTGCTCGATATCCCGTTTTCATACCTCGGACATAATTCGTTGTTTCGTTCGTTGGTCTTTTCGATGTCGGTGATTTTGATTGAGCAAAGCTGAGGGGTTATTTAGGACGGAATCCACGGCATCTTTGACGGCCGAGGTGATAGCTGTGTTCAGGATGGATATGGATGCTGTTCTTGCAGCTAGGCTAGCCTGATACCGTCAGCAATGGCGGCGTCGAGGTCTTCTTTAGAGATGGATAATGTATCTTTACATTTCTTCTTAGTTGGAGAGTTTTCACCCTCTCTTTTGCGACTTCCCGTAGCAGGGGATGTGGTCATTGCTGTTTCTAATATAGTATTCGATAAATTGTAAAGTATTAGTGCAAATTAAGTGAGCAGAAAAGAAGACTACGTGTGCTTCGTCAACGAGTGGTCACGTGACTCCCATCGTGAATTTCTTAGTAGTTTGCCTTTCAGCATATGCTGTTGTTTTTATTACAGTATCATATCTCTGAATCTGCTCTGCCTGTTTACAGCTACAGGAGGGGGAGGAGGAAAAACAGGAAACAACAATTGACCAGCTTGTGCCAACCCTCGACGTACTGGTGCCCACCATCAATGTGCCTTTGCCCACCCTTGATCTGCCACTGACCACCATTGACCTGTCTGCCACTGAGGTGCTCACTGTTGGATCCTAAATGGGCACTGAGGTAAATTTAGACAGTTTGGCTGTATTGTATGGTGGTTTATTTGTGGACAGTATTACAACTTGGATAGATATTTATTGTCCCCTCACACTGATTTTCTCTGTCACAGGACTCCAAGATCCTCCCTGAGATCCTCCCTGAGTTCATCCTCCCTGAGATCATTCATGAGATCCTCCCTGAGGTACTTCCTGAGATCCTCCCTGAGATCCTCCCTGAGATCCTTCCTGAGATAATTCCTGAGATCCTTCCTGAGATAATTCCTGAGGTCCTTCCTGAGATCATTCCTGAGATCCTTCCTGATAACATTCTTGAGTTCTGGCCTGAGGGCTTTTTGGAGGTCATTCTTGAGATCATTCTTGAGAGGTCCACTGGTGAGTTGTTGTATTATTGACAGAATGTTTTATAGTATGAGGCAAAAAAATAAATCATTCTTATAGATAGTTTAAATCACATTTACGACCGGTGTCACAGAGAAGGCTTTAGATTTATTTATTTTTATTAGATTAGATTAGATTAGATAAGATTAGATTCAACTTTATTGTCATTGCAGAGTACACGTACCAGACAACGAAATGCAGTTCAGCATCTAACCAAAAGTTCAAATAGTGATATAGTGCAAAACATGATAGTGATAAGTGATAAGTACAGTATGGCAAGTACGGTAGTTAGGTATATCCAAGAGATGGATAACAGTAAGCTATGTACAGTTAAGGTAGCTATGTAGAGTATACAGATGTATACATTAGAGAATAATATCAAGAAGCCTAGTCCTGGGGCCTCATTTATAGAACGTGCTTAGATCAAATTTTGATCTTACCCGTGTCGTACGTAGAAAACCACGTCAACGTAGTGATTTATACCATTTCAACGTGAGTCAATTTGACAGTGGAAACGATCGTAGCTCTACGTCGAGTATTCATTTGCTTACGCACATTACCTACTGGTTATGCGGAGTTATTACAGGCATGTGAGCCGCACTGGAAAAACGTTGCCTACTGTAATTCATGCGAAGTTTAAGTGGCTCGTAATAAAATTAACGATGTTGTTATCTGCCGAGAAAATGAGTTTAATTCAAGATTTAAAGGGAACTTTAAAGGGAACTTATGTTTAAGACTGTATTTCAGTCTTCCTTTATATCCCTCCGGAGCTGTCTATCTCCCCTTCAACATGCCTAGTGCCTTCCACAACGGACCGTGCCCGGCCACGCGCTAAATTATACTGGAGTTTCTCCGGTGTCTGGGAGTTCGCAAAGGGAGTTCGCAATCATGTTTTCAATGTCACCTGATAAGAATAAGCCATTATATTATTACAGTATAAGCAGCACACGAGTTGAGCCGGGATGAAAACAGTCAAAATCGTCCCCCTTTTAAAACTGCCCTCCCCTCTTTCCATACGTTATGTCATTTATCAATGAACGTGGTATTACTGCTATTTCAAGGTGCGAGGGGGCACGCACACATGCAATGACATTTTTACTGACACTGAAGTCACTGACGCTGAGGGGATACTAAAATTGTCCTCATATGATAAAATCCACCATCCCCCTGATTTTCTTTTACAACTTGAGTAGCCTACTGAGTATAAGCATTTCATTTTCCTGGTTAGTTGTCATGATCAAACGTTACAAACGCAACTTACCGAGAAGCCACTCTTCTCTGCCCTCTCCCGCTTCCAGACGAACGCCTACCCTATATTATAGCACTTGTCTTAATTCAGCCGCTATAATTGAGCCTCTATCACAGGGCGTTAATACAAACCTCATTCACCTGCGTTCAATTCCAAGTATATTTGGTATTTATAGAAGGAAGCACGTACGCAACTTTAAACCATCTCAGCCCGTTTTATAAATAATGCTCACGTCCGTTTAGGAAAATGTGCTTACGTGAAAGTCAAAGATGACGTTCAAGTACTTTTTTATAAATGAGGCTGGGGCAATGAGGCTGTACAAGCCCTGTGGTGACCAAAGTATCTGCCATATCTGCGTTTCCAGCCCCTACCACTCGGCGTGAGTTGCGCCGGTTCTTAGGAATGGTTGGGTATTATCGGGGTTTCTGCCGCAATTTTTCCACTGTGATTGCGCCATTGACCAGTCTACTAAGTCCTAAAATGTCGTTCCTTTGGTCTGCTGAATGCCACTGTGCATTTGAGTCAGCCAAAGTATTACTGTGTAGTTCACCTGTTCTCTCTGCTCCAAACTTTGAGAAGCCATTCAAGCTGGAGGTTGATGCCAGTGCCGTTGGTGCGGGTGCTGTGCTGATACAGGAGGATGCGGATGGAGTGGATCATCCCGTCTGCTATTTCTCCTGTAAGTTCCATCAAGCTCAGACCAGGTACTCGACCATCGAGCAGGAGACATTAGCCTTATTATTGGCCTTACAATATTTTGAAGTTTATGTGGGGTCTAGTACTTACCCTGTGGAGGTGTTTACAGACCATAACCCTCTGGTTTTTCTCATCCGCATGTACAACCATAATCACCGCCTTATGCGTTGGGCCTTGCTGGTTCAAGGTTTCAACTTGGTTGTACGCCATAAGAAGGGGACAGAGAATGTCATAGCTGATGCACTTTCTCGTGCTTAGATGCAGAGATTTTTTGTTGTTGATTTTGGCAGACCGTTAACATGTTTTTTTTCCTGAATTTGATGTAACTTGTTTTTCTTTGTTGTGTTAGTGGCTTCATGATTTTTGGGTTGTTGATAGTGGGTAAAAAACGGGCTGAGATGGTTTAAAGTTGCGTACGTGCTTCCTTCTATAAATACCAAATATACTTGGAATTGAACGCAGGTGAATGAGGTTTGTATTAACGCCCTGTGATAGAGGCTCAATTATAGCGGCTGAATTAAGACAAGTGCTATAATATAGGGTAGGCGTTCGTCTGGAAGCGGGAGAGGGCAGAGAAGAGTGGCTTCTCGGTAAGTTGCGTTTGTAACGTTTGATCATGACAACTAACCAGGCAAATGCTTATCCTCAGTAGGCTACTCAAGTTGTAAAAGAAAATCAGGGGGGATGGTGGATTTTATCATATGAGGACAATTTTAGCATCCCCTCAGCGTCAGTGACTTCAGTGTCAGTAAAAATGTCATTGCATGTGTGCGTGCCCCCTCGCACCTTGAAATAGCAGTAATACCACGTTCATTGATAAATGACACATAACGTGTGGAAAGAGGGGAGGGCAGTTTTAGAAGGGCGACGATTTTGACTGTTTTCAATTTTCATCCCGCCTCAACTCGAGTGCTGCTTATACTGTCTGTAATAATATAATGGTCTTATTCTTATCAGGTGACATTGAAAACATGATTGCGAACTCCCTTTGCGAACTCCCAGACACCGGAGAAACTCCAGTATAATTTAGCGCGTGGCCGGGCAAGGTCCGTTGTGGAACGCACTAGGCATGTTGAAGGGGAGATAGACAGCTACGGAGGGATATAAAGGAAGACTGAAATACAATCATAAACATAAGTTGAGCCACTTAAACTTCGCATGAATTACAGTAGGCAACGTTTTTCCAGTGCGGCTCACATGCCTGTAATAACTCCGCATAACCAGTAGGTAATGTGCTAAGCAAATGAATACTCGACGTAGAGCTACGATCGTTTCCACGGTCAAATTGACTCACGTTGAAATTGTATAAATCACTACGTTGACGTGGTTTTCTACGTACGACACGGGTAAGATCAAAATTTGATCTAAGCACGTTCTATAAATGAGGCCCCTGGACTGGATCAAACTTTCAATGTCAAATCTCCATTGAAGATGCTTTTCAGTCTAGGATTAGGCTTTCACAGACAAGCCTTGTCTGTGAAACCGGCCCTTCCATCACATTGTTTAACCTTTCCCAATGCCAAAACCCTCTGAGAATGTACAGTCAAATGAATAGAACTTAAACCACAATCCTCAACCACTTGGTCATGTTTCTCAGGGGATGGAGACAAAGCCGGTGAGAATAAGAAGAAGAAGAAGAAGGGAGTCCGCCGGTTCTTCCGGGGTGTCTTGAAGCTGTTAACCTGCTGTTAACCCCGAAGGACGACTAAGACACACACACACACACACACACACACACACACACTCACACTCACACACACACACACACACACACACACACACACACACACATACACACACACACACACACATACACACACACACACACACACACACACACACACACATACACACACACACACACACACACACACACACTCACACACACACTTACACACACACACATACACACACACACACACACATACACACACACACACTCACACACACACACACACACACACACACACACACACTCACACACACACACACACACACACACACACACACACCATCCAGTCCCCACCATCCAGACCCCTTTTACACTTACACACACTTACACACTTACACACACACACACACGTACACACAGACATACACAAATACATTAACACCACCACTTCCTCCCTCTCAACACTCATTCAGCACCCCACACCCCGCAACCCCCCCCCCACACACACATAACACACACATAACACACACACAACACACCATCCAGTCCCCACCATCCAGCCCCCTTTTACACTTACACTTACACACACACACACACACACACACACACACACACACACACACACACACACACACACACACACACACAAATACATTAACCCCACCCCCAAATGCATTTTATTCATTATATATCAGCTAGAAAGCTAGAAAGCAAGGCCTCGTGTGCCTTATTGCATAAATAAAAAAACATGGCATATTATAATTGTGTTCTTGAGTATTTTCATGGAATTGTATGAAACAACATGTGTCCAAAATACATGTTTTGGGTGTACTTACCGACACTAAATCACAAAACTACTGTAATGTGCAACATACCAGTGAATATGTAATATACATTTATTCCTATTCCACACCAATTGTATACAGTGTAATGCATTGTCATAGAATTCACTCAACTGTACATTGAATTAGATGACATGGTGAAAGTCCCAAGATACAACAATAATACAATAGATTGGGTTAGGGTTAGTTTATAGTTACTTTTTCCTTTTTTAAATAAAAAACCCATCCATAAAAAGCGTTTAAAAAGTAATAACCAGTTTTAGCATGACTTCTTTATAAGACAGGCTGGTTTCCCAGTGGTGTTCCCGTGTCGCCCCCGGGGCCGAGGTGAAGACAGGGTCTTTATCTGAGAGGGGGCAGTCATCAGGACCAGGCAGCAGTCTGGACGCCTTTATCTACCGTCCGTCACCCAGGGGGCCTCGCTGGACGCAGCAGACGCTGATAAACACAACCCTACACATAATCACCTTCCACACACAGGACTTCTCAGAACCGCATGTCCTGTCAAAGACAGAGGTGTGTGTGTGTGTAGTAGTAGTGTTAGTAGTAGTAGTTGTAGAAGTGGGGGTGGGGAGAGTTGAAAGCTGAATGATAGACCAGTGTGTTTGGTGTGGACTACATTCACATGTAAACAACTTCTAATTAATAATGCTCTTGTCGTGTGTGTGTGTGTATGTGTATTACATTTGCACGCACACACACACACATACACGTATACACATACACGTATGCACACACACACACACACACACACACACACACACATAACAGTGATTGGTCATGGTAGATATTCTGGATGAGGTGTGAGTGCATGCAACAGTAGACACCATTAACACAGCTATGGTAGGAATGATTTACTATCACCATATGCTTTACTGTATACATCTTTATTTCATGATATTGAGGGGTAGTGTCAGAACACACTTTTACCACTAGGTGGTGCATCACTTATGAAAGAGAAAAATATTGCTGGGCTTGACAATAAAAAATGGTGAAGTGAATAGATTGAACAACATCTTTAACAGTTATGTCATGTGCAATGGTGGTGTGTGGGGGGGAGAAAACTGCCGTAGGAATACTGCAGTCAGTGACGAACAGAAAAAAAAGATGTGACAAAATGTTTTTGTGGCAGGAACATTCCCAGGCTATGTGCAAAACGTGCTCCATACACCCTTATGAGTTTACAACCAGCCATCATCATAAGTACATCAGCATTAAAAAGTTCATTTAATATTTGTACATTTATAAATATCATTGTAAACATGCAAAACAATTGCATTCAGAAAGACAGTCATTATTAGCTCTCGTTGATAAACCAGACATCTGTGTTTTCAGCAAAGTAAAGAAATACTGCAAGTTCCTGTTCCAGTAGAAAATACACTTTTTGAGTTCAGCTTCACCACTGGGAAAGATCCAGTTTCCTTATTCTCTCTCAGGGTGTCATATTTCCATTGTTGATAATGCATTGCTCGGGTCTGGCATCGTACCAAAAGGCACAAAATGGTGTCCGCTGTGCCCCAGTGCCTCGGTTTAGAGTTGCGTGATCAGAAACCCATTCATGGCTATGCCAGCACTTGGACATAGTTTTTAGGGACCATCGCCCGCTTCCCCCTCAGATCCGCCAGGAACCACTCATCATCAATGGACTCCAAGTTCGTCACGATGTCCCCCACCTGCAAAGGAGGCAGAGACACACGGAAGTTAACATACTTCATCTACAGCAGGGGAGGCTGGTGGAGGTAGAAATCGGAGGACGGGTCCATTGGAATGCATAGAATGGAATAAGGAATGGTATCAAACACGTGTTCCTCATTCCACGCATTACAGCGAGCCCATCCTACAATATCTACCTCCACTGATCTACAGTGTGTATTAACGTCAAGGATTTGCCATGTGACTTGGTGTCACCAAGTTGGTGATCTACCTACAGCTTATTGTTTTGTTTTTTTACATGACATGAACGTTGGACCTCCGTCTATTCTTTGGGAAAACAGTCACTTGCATGTATTGTGTTGCCAACTGTAAGGCCCATTAGCAGCTCCGCTAACTCTCTTGGTGTTGTAGCTAGCGCGACTGGTTTGTAAGCGGAAGGTTGTGTGTCCGATACCCGTTTAGGTCAAGCTACCCCGCCGTTCACTACAGTACTATGTAGCCAGTGTCAGGTATACTCGCCTTCAGAGAGAGCTCCTCCTCGCAGTCAGAGGTGAAGTCGAACAGCGCTTTGCCTCTGCCTCCTTCAGCCTCAGTCCCGGTGCTCTGCTCCGCACCCCGCCCAGCTGACGGGCCTGAAGAGACAGACACAGGGGCACTCAGCACTGCATATGAACATGGATATAACATCATGGAGACAGCTACTCAACGGTACAGCAGGAAAAGCTACACGATGACAGGTACCCCAGTCAACCGACTAGGCCTACTTCCTACTATGCAATCTCTATCCTATGAGTCGGCCAAACTGCAATTACTGTCTGTAATACTGTCTACACACATAACCTTTTTTTATGTCAACATCACAACAATAAAAAGATGCCAATCGTGTTCGGTCATTTGACAATGACAACCAGTCTACGTCTAGAAAACTCAGCACAAAATGTGCTTCCCCCTCCAACCACAAGAGGGCACGGTTACACAGCTCTGGTCCATTACCTGAGCTGGGCTCGATGAAGGCCTTGGGGAAGACGCCCTGTCTGCCGTTGAGCTTCCCGAAGCACCACTCTGCGTCTATGTGCTCTGTAACCAGGATGGTGTCTCCCTGCTGGAAGGACAGGTCCTCCTCCGTCTGGCCTGTGAAGGCGTACAGGGCCACGGCCCACTGCTCACCGCCTGGGGAGGGAGGCTGCACACAAGGGGGGGGGGGCATCACACACATCACTGGGCGTACGGGACAGAGGCAGGCAGACGCACATGCACGCTCACACACGCGCTCTCACACATGCACACGCTCACACACGTACGCTCACACACACACATACACGCTCACACAAACACGCTCACACACACTGCATCAGGGCCTAATGAGTTATGCCAGTATGTGCCATACCTTAATGGACTTGGCAGCTTCTCTTGTCTTGGTTGAGGCGGTCATGCCTGAGAAATAGCAGAAGAACCACAACAACTGTCTGGTTATTCCCAGACAAAGAGAGTGCATATATAAGAGGAACAACCGTTAAGCATGAAACTGAATGTGAGTGTGTAGGCGTACGCTAGGCTACTTCTCATAGCTGCGTCCAGTGAGAAGATACCAGCAGGACACAGAAGTCCACTGTACTCTGTATTACATTTACATTAACATTTTTGACATTTAGCAGACGCCTTTATCCAAAGCGAATTATAAGTACATTGGTCTAAAGTAAGTGAATAATGTACACATCAGTAATACATAATCATAAACAAATATATGCTAGGACAAGGGGCCATTGGCAGTCACAATGATAGAAGAAGGAAGGATTACTTTTTTGTTTGTTTGTTTATGTCAATTTTAAGCAGGGCATCTAATAGATCACAAGTAGAAGATTTGCTAGCGGTTGACTGATCTCCCATCGAGCCAACTGGGGGCTGGGAGATGAGGGCGCAGTCGACCGTCTGACCAGGGTCAGCCAAACCTGACCATGTCTCTCAAATAACTCCTAACACTGCCTGTCAGGTGTCTCTCCTGTGTGTATGGTGATAACAATGCTTCTAATGAGGTCAAACACACAATCCATTGGAGAATTAACAAGAAGGGTTCAACATAGGATCTACAATGAGGTTTTTCTCTTTTTTTGATGTTTATATGTTTATATTTTAATTGGATAGAGATAGTGGAGAAAGACAAGAAAGTAAGGAGGAGAGGGTGTGTCAGAAGGGCATGGGCCGGATTCTAATCCAAGCTGACAAGGACATATGTGTGTGCACTGTAGGCTGTGTTGCTCGACCACCGGACCACCCCAGGCCACTCCCACACAAAGCTTTAATGGGACATATACATATGGACAGATTCCTGGCATTCCACAGCCCACACAACAAGAGAGGGATGGAGGGAGAGAGAGATGGATGAAGGGAGCGATGGAGTTCATGGAGTTAAAACTAATCTAGACTGAGCATGCATAGCTGGAGTTTTAGTCAAAATAATCATCGATAATACATATAATGCTCAGACATTCTTAATAGTTCTAGATCGTAAAGATGTAGCCTACTCTTTATGTCAAGACAATCCGTTATGAGGGATGAGTTATGGGGTGACGAGGCTGGTTAGTTTTGAATGTAACAATGGGTATAACTTTAATACATACAGGATGAATATTTTGAATACATGATGACCAAGGAGGTGAATATCTCAATGGGATAAATAGATTAAACAAATAAAATCAAGACCAAAAGAAAAGATGAGCTCCTTCATGGACAGGTAACCCTTACCTGGCAGTGCTATCTTGGTAACCGTCTGCTGCTGTGCCGGGGGGGGAGGGAGGTCCTCTATGACCTCTAGAAAGCTGATGGGGAAGATCCCAGTGTAGTCGCCCAGCTGACCCCTCGCCCAATCTTGACCCATGTACTCCTTCAGCAGGACCACGTCGCCCTCGCTGAAGCACAGCTCGTCGCTGTGCTCGCCCTCGAAGTCGAACCTCGCCACCCCCCTGGGACCGCTGCACAGGAAACACAACCACAGTTGACCCACCAGGAGGGAGACCCTGACGACAGTCCCCTACCTCACGTCAAGTGTTTACCCAGGACCTACTTTAACTCACCAACTGCCAAAGAGTTCCGGAACACTCACCACCTAGAGAGCCAAGTGTTTTATGTGGAGTTTACCTAGCAACAATACTCTGATTGGCAACCAAATCCAGCATCACAATTTATGCATTCTTGGTGAATAATCACCCGTGGCACTCTAAAACGTTGACATTGGGTGACTTTATTCACCCTTGGCATTGGATGAGTTAACAGTGAATGTGGTCAGGATGGGGTCAGGATATGGTCAGGAGTTGTGTCAGGGCTTGGTCGAGGCCCTCCCTCTGCTCAGAGAAACCTTACCTGACTGTTGCAGGTCTTGCTTTCTTCACATTGGTAGGTGTCTGTGTCCGAGTCGGCGTTGGCGTTGATGCATTTGACTGTTTGGAAAAAGAATTCGATAAATAAATAAATAAGACAATTACAAACTATTTCATTTTCCCAAAACACATATCGTGTATAGTGAAGGAAGCCTTCTCTACGACGGTAAATCTTATACAGGACCACAGCAGCAGTCTTGTGAGAGTGTGAGAGTCGTACCATGACCTTGACGTAGTTGACGGGGAAGCAGCCGGAGGCGCCGTTACAGGAGCCGCGGTACCAGTCACTGTCCACCTGCTCCACCTGGGTCACCACGTCCCCCACCTTCAGAGACAGCTCCCCTGGACCCTCTGGACACACACACACACACACACACAATTATATACTACTACTGCTACTACTCACCCACTATTGTTATGCTAATGTTTTAATTATTACTATTACTTTGTTGCACTGTTAGGCATTTCATTGCATCATCTACGGCTGCATTCTGTATACACGATAAATAAACGTTGATTTGATTTGACTTTGTGCCAGAGTATGTAGCTAGCGTACCTGAGGTGAAGTCGTAGACAGCGTAGACTTGTAGTCCACTGCTGTCTCTCCGAGACCCAGCGGGACTGGTGCCCTACAGACGGAAATACACACGTCACAAAAACACATCTCTTCATCAACATTACAGAGAGAGAGAGAGAGATCCCAGATATGGAGAGAGAACAAAAGAGAAAGAAAACTATAGTAGAACAAGGAAGAGAGAGAGAGAGAGAGAGAGAGAGAGAGAGAGAGACAATCAAGCGGAGAGAGACTGCTGTGTTCTGACCTCTGTGTTCTGACCTCTGTGTTCTGACCTCTGTGTTCTGACCTCTGTGTTCTGACTGCTGTGTTCTGACTGCTGTGTTCTGACTGCTGTGTTCTGACAGTGGACATTACCTGAGGTGCAGGCTTGTTGGGGACACTGGAGGACAGAGGAGTGATGACCTTCATCCGGGACTTCTGGACCGGGCCCTTGGCGTCTCCTGCCTGGCACTCAAACGTCTTGTGGTCCACCTGGTCCAGCAGCAACAGAACCTCGTTTTTCTGAGTAGGAAAAAACAGCAAGGTGAGAAGAAGATAGAATAATATATGGTATTTTATTAAGACAACAAACATGCACAACCCTAAAACAGAGCTCACAGCACAGGGTCAGCCATTGTCGGTGTCTCTGGAGTAGTTAGGGGTTTAGTGCCTTGCTCAAGGGCACAACGGCAGTAAAGGCACCTTACGTATAGGCATTAGTTAATCGTTTCTGCAACTCCTCTCTTCCTTACAAGAAACCATGGCACTAAAGGTGATAGAAACTATGAGATTTAGGTACAGAACAGAGTTGTTGGAGAAGACATCATGTTGGTGAGGTAAAGTGGTTTCCTACAATGTTCTGATGCAGTGGCTGCAACAGGTGAACTTCATCAGTCACTAGTCTGATCATTTACCTGGAAGGAGAGTTCCCCTGTGTTGCTGCCGTTGTAGTCAAACTCCGCTATTCCATGAGGAAGCTCTAGCTGCAGGGAGGAACACACACAGGAGACAACCTTCACAAGACATGCAGCATCATGTGACACTTGTCACAGCCCACACAGTACACAACAACAGCGTTAGGAGCCTTAGGGGGAGGGGGGGACGGAGGTAGGGAGGGATGGAGGGAGAGGAGGTAGGTAGGGAGGAGGGAGGGAGTGAGGTAGGGGTGAGGGAGGGAGGTAGAGAGGGAGGATGGAGGCAGAGAGGGAGAGAGGGAGGGAGGTGGAGGCAGGGAGGGAGGGAGGCAGCTCTCACAGTGTATTTGTTGTAGAGACGGTGTCCTGGGTTGGGCCTGGGGGGCAGGACGGGCCCCTTCCTCTTGGGCTTCTGTCCCTGGGCCAGCTTAGGCGACGCCCCCCCTGGGGCTCCGTGGACTGAGGGGGGGCGGCGAGAGCCGTCTACCCGGGGTGGGGGGGGCCTCCCTGGGCCTGCTTTGGCTGGAGGGGGCCGTGGGGGGAGGACCTTCACTCCGCTGGGCCTGGAAGAGTTCAGCAGCAGTATACTGTTTACTAGACTGGATGGATTTACTATAGTGATATAATACACAGTCTGTGATATGAGTCTGTGAAGCTATTGTTAACTCTAACAATGGCACTTGTGACTCACCGCGGAGGGAGAGATGGCTCTGGTTCAGAATGGATCGAGTCCTACAGTTCAAAAATCAACAAACAGAAACAACATTGACTTTTTCTCTCACTTCAGAAAGTGGATGTTCATTCTCCGGATAAGTAACTGATAGCAGATGACACCTCTAGGCTACCTCTCTAGTCTAAACTGTAATATACCACTGTAAACCTCCCCAGGGCTTCACAACCAGGCAACCATAGCAACCCACTAACAGTCCCCTCGATGTGTCAATAAACACTCCAGCTAGACACTGCATTCGTTCTTGTTTACCCGGTGTCACAATGGCAGCTTTGTGGAGGTGTGGAGGTGGCAGCCTTTGTGATTGGGGCTGGTATGTCAAGGCTGACCAAAGCAGACATGGATAGATTCGTGTCTCTAAAGGAAATGCAAAAGTAGCACTTCAACTGTTTCTTCCTCTTGAAAGGAAAACCTTCCAGCAGAAAGGCATAATTATGTCAGGTACGGTACGCGTTTCAAGGGCTTAAACTGTGAGTGGAGGAGAAGTGTGAATTGAAGACCCATCTCTTCAACCTCCATCTTAACTGTCCCTCCTCAAGTCCTCCTCATCTCCACTACCCCCCTGTGCAGTAGCTCTCCTATGAATGAAAATAAAAACATTCTTCCTTCTTCTGCCAATAGCCTTGGGTTCTGGCATGGATTACTATTTGGTATGATGACTGATGGATAGACGATTCACTAAGACAAATGCATTTGTAAGTCGTTTTGGGTAAAGGCGTCTGGTAAATGCCAAAAAATGTAAATGTAAATGTAAATGTAGGTGAAAGTGTGTGTTCCACTGTCTGAATCGGCTGTTTCCTGGTGGCAGTACAGTACCTGGGAGGGGCGGGAGGCGAGGCTGGGTTTCCGGGTCACGGGGGGAGGCAGGCCACCCACGGGCTTCTGGGAAGGGAGGGGAGGAGGGCTGTCCTCTTCAAACACTGAGGGAGGAGAACAGCCACGGTCAGTCTGGACACACTGTTCTGAGCACTGGATACACAATGACTACACGTCCCATAGTCACACACTCACACTGTCACACATGATTCATGGTAGTGAAACGTACGCCTTTCTTTTCAAGGTAGCACAGACCCTTTGTGGAGATCAAAGTACATATACATACAGTATATGTACATATGGAACACACACACACACACACACACACACACACACACATCATAACTCCCCACTACTTCAACACGTTCAGAGGACAGATGGAGGAGGACAGACTCACGTTTGGCCTTGCTGGGTACCCTGATGGTGGTGGGCCTCCGGGCCGTACTCTGTCTGCTGAAGGAGCCCCCGCTGCCCACCACACGCACAGGCTTGGCCGGGGTCGCCTCTGGAGACAGACACAGAGACAGTGTTTGTTAGATAAGGTGGAGGGTGGTTGAGCACACATTCGTTTTTTTTTTATATACAGTATATATATATATATATATATATATATATATATATATATATATATATATATATATATATACGTATATATACATGGCATTTCTGCTTTATTGGGATAGAGACAGTAGAGATTGACAGGAAGGATGGGTGAGAGAGAGGAGGGATGACATGATATGCAGGATATGTCGATGGCCGGAATCGAACCAGGGCCCGTGCGATGATATGGCATGTGCCTTAGTGTGCTACTCCTTTTATGCAGCTGAGCATTTTATACATATTATGCAACACTATAGAGTGAGGTCTGTATAACACCATCACAAATATATGTATTTAAATCAGGACACTGAAGTCGTAAGTTTTTAATAGTTGAATGAAAATGGTAATACATTAGGTTTGGTGTAATTGGATGGCTCCTCTCTGATATAGCTCCCTGCCTAAAGTTAAAATAACATCAAATACAATATCATAAGCCCATGAACTTTTCAAAGGCAGGTAGGTAAACAGAGTGAACCTGCAAGTGCAAGCTGGGGTGGTGGGTGGGACGACCAACGCAGAGCCAGTGTTCTTAAAACAATGTTTAACCACGGTGGAGTGTTGCATCACTCGACTCTTGGGCCCTGGTCCCATGAACATGTGATATGTTTGGCATAACGTGATCAGTGCCCTCCTCCTTAAAGTGCCCTGCCTGAACCTTGAATGCTTTAAGTAGCGCTTATAAAAGTGTTATAAGCGATGTGTAATAAACAGTGGTCCTTTTATCTTTTACTACATTAAACTAATGTCTACAGTTGTCAGTGGTGGTAAAAGCGTGCTACTTACTTGCGGTGGGGTTGTCCACGTATTCATTCTCCGAGCTGGTCTCCATGGAGACGGAGACAGAGTTGTGGTTGTTGAGGTTGAAGTAGAGCGGCTCTTTGCTGGGCTTCTCTGGAGGTGTGGGGGGGCCGGCCAGGGGAATCACCGGACCTTCCGCCTCTGGGGGGAGGAAGCTCTTGGCTCTGGCCAGGACAGAGGGCCTTGACGGGGGCAGGATGGCTGTCTTGGTGGGGGGGGCCTCTGGTTCCTCCTGACGCGGTGGTGGTGGCTCTACAGGCTTCTTGGGGACCTGGGGCCTGGGCGCCGGGGTGGGGCTGGAGAGGGCGGCGACCACCGCCTGGTAGTTGGGGCTGGAGAGGGCGGCGACCACCGCCTGGTAGTTGTTGTTGTTGGCGTTGATCTCCTCCTTGACTTTGACGGAGGGCCGGGGCGCCAGGGCGGGCTTGGCCGCCACCGCGGGGGGCTTGGGGTGCGCGTTCCTGGGCAGAGGCTCGGGGCATTCCGCCCCGTCAACGGTGGCCTGCCTCTCCAAGGCCTGGATGCGGGCGCGGATGTTGCGTTGGCTGTGGAGGGCGCTCATCTCGCCGCCGTCACTGCCGCCGCCGTCCTCGCCTTCCTCGCTTTGGTCACTGGTGTCCGAGGGGTCGCTGGTGAAGTCAGAGCTCCGCTCCCATTGGTCGTCGGAGCAGAACGCGTCTAAAAGGTCCTGCAGGTACGTCCCTGAGGGAAGGACCTCGGTGTCAGAGGGAGGGGTCACCCCAGCGATGTCCCCATTGTCGCCGAACCGCACGAGGGTCTGAACTTTGACCTCCTCCGGGATTAGGAGTTTGCGGGATTTTAAACGAGGAAGCGGTGTAGGGCGTTGGGTGGGTGGGGACTCTGCGGAGGGGGGCAGGGGGGGTTCAGAGGGGACAGAAGGGACAGAGGAGATAGGGGTGGACCTGGGTACAGGGAGTGGGATCGTGACAGTCACTGATGGGGATGGGGAGTATGAGATGGTATGGCTGGTCTCTGGGTGGCTGGGTTGGGCTGTGGCTGACTGAGGGTCAGTCTGGTCCTCTGTGTTAGTGGTTGACTGGGGGTCAGTCTGGTCCTCTGTGTTAGTGGCTGACTGGGGGTCAGTCTGGTTCTCTGTGTTAGTGGCTGACTGGGGGTCAGTCTGGTCCTCTGTGTTAGTGGCTGACTGGGGGTCAGTCTGGTTCTCTGTGTTAGTGGCTGACTGGGGGTCAGTATGGTTCTCTGTGTTAGTGGCTGACTGGGGGTCAGTCTGGTCCTCTGTGTTAGTGGCTGACTGGGGGTCAGTCTGGTGCTCTGTGTTAGTGGCTGACTGGGGGTCAGTCTGGTTCTCTGTGTTAGTGGCTGTCTGGGGGTCAGTTTGCTCTGTGTCAGTGGATGTGGTGGTGGTGGTGGCGTCTACTGGGCTGGGACCAGATGCAGGTGTTTCAGTGGCAGAGTCACTCTGTAAAGGTTTAGGCAATGAAGGTCTTGGCGGCTTCTGTGGCTTTTTCACTGGAGAGGGAAACGATGAAGAATATGTTTTAGCTGTCACTCAAACAACTACACCATAGGATAAACAAAGACATACACATCGTAACACGTCATCCATCCAGAACGTCAACAAACAGTAAGAACGTCCTTCCTGCTGCTGTAACGTCCGCCATTCTCACAGGCCTCACCAGTCTTGTTGATTGGCTGTGGAGCTGCAGTGCATTCTGGGCTGGCGGCGGTGGCGTCGTCCTCCTCCACAGGGTCAGTCTGGGTGGCGATGGTCACCGACCTGCGGGGGGCTGCGGTCGGCGTGGGAACGTGCTCCTGGGTCTTCTCCTGGAGCACCTGGTCATAGGATGGCGGGGGCTAAGACAAGAGAGAGAGGGGTTCACACACTAGTGACACACACACACACACACACGTCACCCACACACACCCACACACACACACACACACACACACACACACACACTAGTCACACACACACGTTGTATTGGTCTCCCCTAGCATTAGCCTGTAACGTTAGCTAAACGTCCAAGACAGTACCTGGGCGGCTGGCTGGATGCTCCCCGTCCAGGTCTGAGCAGGGGGCGGGGGAGGCGGGAATCCCCCAGAAGCCCCGGGGAACCAGGCGGTGCTGGCGAGTGGCTCTGCTGACAGGATGGTTATCTCTGGTCGTCTGAAACACAAGGCGTTTCCTCCCAATGGTTAGCATTACTCATAATGCTAAAAGACAACGCCAGGAAATCATGACCAACCACAAACCACCGTTTAGCAGTGGTATGCACAAACTTGGCCCTGGTGTTAGATTCATCAACAAATGTTTAACTTAAATGTTTTTGTAAACACAAAACATGTGTTTTTGTGGTTTTTATAGACGATTATGACATTCTGTAATGGCTACACCAGTGTAAAGACAAGGATAATAAATCACGCCATTCTGCCTTTGTGTACTAAACATACTAAACTTCCATATTTCCTTCATTGTTCAAAATGTCAGAATTTCAAATGAAAGACGTGTATTGCACTGCAACATGAGTTGTCTTTCGTGCAAAATTACAGTACAGGCATTTTGATGTGTAAACAGCCCCTCTGATTACATTACCTCCTGTCTCTGGCGTGGTCGCCCTGTGAGCTTGTTCTCGCTGTGGAAACAAAACACTGAATTTAATATTTTAATTAAATAACACATTTATACAATGGGGGAAATAAGTATATGAGTATTCAACACATCAAACATTTTTTAATTCAACATATTTCCATTGCAGCTATTTCACATGAAATTTAGACCATTGGTATTATTAACTCAATAATATTATAATAATAAAATCAACTACTAGAAATTGTAACACTCCATTCCCTAAAAAAGCTATGTGCAATAAAGGGGAACGACACATTAGCCAATGTGAAAGCATAGCACAAAGCATTGAACAGGCTTGACAATAAGAAACTCACTTCTCTTGATGGCAGCTCGTATAGAGGACAGGGATCCCTGACTGTAGGAGAAGAGGTGGAACAGTGAGGACATGGAGGAGAAGAGGTAGAACATGGAGAAGAGACAGAACAGGTAGAACATGGAGGAGGAGAGGTAGAACATGGAGGAGGAGAGGTAGAACATGGAGGAGGAGAGGTAGAACATGGAGGAGGAGAGACAGAACATGGAGGAGGAGAGGTAGAACATGGAGGAGAATGTAGTTTCTGATCTGACATTCTACAAAATACAGTAGTTTTCTGTGAACGGTAACACTGGCATTTTAATTGAGGGCACTTGACAACAGCAGATGTTTGCAACAGAATGACTATGCTGGACAGATGGTGATGATTATCCATAATCCAGGGGCATTCAGTGTTGTTTAAGGACAGAGAGAGAGAGAGAGAGAGAGAGAGAGAGAGAGAGAGAGAGAGAGAGAGAGAGAGAGAGAGAGAGAGAGAGAGAGAGAGAGAGAGAGAGAGAGAGAGGGAGTTCTCCAAAGTAAAACATCCCAGAAAATACTGACTATAACATCAGAGTGTACGGAATTCCAAGTGTACACAGTCTTGAAGTGTCGAACGGTGTGACGTTTCAGGCAATGGGACAAGAAGAAATCCATGGGAATCTTGTATGGCATGTCATTCATGTAGAGGCTATAGCTAGACACCCCGGTGTAAAAGAGAAACAAACAAAAGCATTGAAGACTTTCATCCCTCTCTCTCTCTCAGGATTAAATGCTGACTAACGCTGCAGGAAAATAGTGCAAGAGTTGCATTTTCAAACCCGAGCTGCAGCGCTCTCCCCCTCCGCGGTCGTCACGGCAACCCTCAGGCCACATCTACCCCTCTCTATAATCGACGCCGATTCCACACGAGACAAGACAACCACAACCACGGCTGAAATACTGAATATTGAGATCCAAAAGCAGAAGCCGTTACCTGGGATAAGAGGGACCGCGGATCCCGGTGGACTGAGAGCCAGACCCAGAACCAGAGCTGAGGCGCGAGACAGAGAAACGCTCATTAAAAACTAACCTTCCAAGATTCAACCTCCACCCCCCCTGCATGCAACGTCCTCCTCCCGATGTATCCACTTTGTATCCTCCAGGGCCTTTCCCGACTCTGACAACAGGGATTCAGAACTACTTCCAAGTCCGATACTCCGTCCTCTGGCTCTCCTGTCCTGCTAGAACCGCATACGGTGCACTTAGGGTGTCTGGTGTTGTGCTAAAAAGTGAACGTCGTTAAAAAACACAGCTTTCACAGAGCCATGACTTCCTGAATGTTGTGTTGGAGCTGACGCACCACTCCTCCTAGGCTGTGCCAGCATATCCCCCCGCTGAGCTGGAACAGTCTCAGATGGGCGAGAGAGAGGCAGGGAGGGAGGGAGGGAGGGAGAGAGAGAGAGAGAGAGAGGGGGAGAGAGAGAGGGGGGGGGGGGGGAGAGGACGAGAGAGAGGAAGGGAGGAAGAGAGAAGACAAGAGAGAGAGGGAGGGAGAGAGAGAGAGGGGGGGAGAGGACGAGAGAGAGGAAGGGAGGAAGAGAGAAGACAAGAGAGAGAGAGGGAGGGAGAGAGAGAGAGAGAGGGGAGGGAGGAGAGAGGACGAGAGAGAGAGAGAGAGAGGGAGGGAGAGAAAAGACAAGAGAGAGGGGGGGAGAGAGAGAGAGGGGGGGAGAGGGTGAGAGAGAGGAAGGGAGGAAGAGAGAAGACAAGAGAGAGAGAGGGAGGGAGAGAGAGAGAGAGGGGAGGGAGGAGAGAGGACGAGAGAGAGAGAGAGGGAGGGAGAGAAAAGACAAGAGAGAGGGGGAGGGGGGGAGAGAGAGAGAGAGAGAGAGAATGGCCTAACATAAGACACATCCTGCTCGTTAGAGCTTAGTGATGTGAACCATCTGGGGGACAGACAGCAACACTTCCCTGCCTCTCCCTCAGCACAACGTAACTAATTGGAACCATTAGCTGCTAAGCCATAAACACACAGAGTGAAACAGCCGACGATTAATTAACAAGTCAGGATTTCGCCTATTTTAATTACAACACGTCAAGGTCTGGGCGTCAGACCCTGGACAACAATTGGAAAGAGAGAATAAGTTGTGCTTATAATGAGTTTGGAATGACTTTTTTATGACCTGGGTGGGCTATACCAAGCTGGAGGAAAAGAGGGGTGTCCGACTTGGCTCCAGGGTCAACAACAACTACAACAACAACAACAACAACAGTTCTGGTATTGTCATCCCCATTCAAAAAGCTGTGACCTTTGTGTCAACCTAGTGTCCGAGTCCAACTGTCCGTCAAAGAGGCTGAATCAGTGCATTGTCTGTCTGCCTCATTCACAACCTCTCTCCATCAGCAGAACTGTCTGTTAAAGGGATATCAGACCCACACACACACACACACACACACACACACACACACACACACACACACACACACACACACACACACACACACACACACAGAGAGACACACAAACCCACACACATGGACTGGGAGATATAGCCTCAACAACCTTGTTCAGGAGAGTGGGGGGATTCTACAATATTAGACATTCTAGAATAAGATAGAAAAGTACTCTCTGTAGTACAGATATGTAGAATTGGGAATCATGATGGCTCTATATGTTGCAGTATTCTGCAGTATTCTGCAGTGCAACCCTTTGAATAGGCTTCTGGTCAATGGCCTCCAACAAGTGAAAACAGAGACTATGGAATCCACAGTCTGTGGTCAAAATACCTAATCCTGTAGTGATGTCACAGAGCTCACATTACCGTAGTAGAGACAGACAACAGGGGAGGCTGGTGGAGGTAGAAACCGGAGGACGGCCTCATTGTTATGCATGGATTGGAATGTGGAACGGCATCAAACACACCATTACTCATTACTATGAGCCCGTCCTGATTGTTGAAGGTTCTTAAGGCTAGGAGGTGTGTATGTGTGTGTGTGTATCAGGAAGACATACCTGGAGTGGTGGCGTTCCGGTTTATTCCTCTCAGAGCGATCTGTTGAAGAGAAGGAAAGAGTGTGTCACTGTCCTGTTTAAAGGCTTCATTTCCGCCCGAGCACAGAGGCCGTTTTGGAAGTAAACAAAACAAGCTGCTGGTACAACACTGGTACCAGAAGGAAGGCATTTTGAATTTAGATGTCACAATATTGTGTTTGCGCTACTTTTAAAAGAAATTAGAAACTGGAACAACTAGATTTGTCTGGCTCAACAACCAAGTCTGTTGCTGATTAACCAGTTACACAACGACAATAGAACACAAACTGCCAAAATACCAAGGAATGTTTTGTTCTTGATTTTTAGGATTGATGATTTTTGTTCTTTGATGTTTATTAGTCCAAAGGGTGTATGAGAACCATGAACTGCGTCACTGTTGTGGAAGTATTGTACCTGAGGGACCATCAGCAAGCTCAATGGAAAAAATTACTTCCTCGTTCGGCTTAATCGGTAATTATTCTTAAGCAAGATGTTTTGCTTTTCTGATGGATAGATGATTCACTCACTTAATGTATTTGTTGTAAGTCTCTTTGGACAAAGGAATCTGCTAAATGTAAAACATTCTAATGTTAATTGAAAAATTCCACACATGTTGATTGAATAGTCGGTTACACCTGACATGTCTGAGGGAGAAGACTTACATTCATTCATTATGTACAGATGTTACCCCTATTGGGAATATAAAATAAGTACAGTAAGCATTACTATCTGAAATCCAGTGAGTCAAACATTCAACAGATGCTCTTCCGTAGCCAAACTCACTGACATCAGTAACTATGGACGACCGTTGCCGTTCATTGGGAGTTGAGATCAGTGGATGGATACGCTACGGGTCACCGAATCAAATTCGTAGAATACACGTATTACTTGTATTTCAGCCAGTGACCTGCTTGTCCTGCCGTTCAAACTAAAGAAAACCTTTGTGGCAGGAGGAGTGGGCCTGTGTGATAGCCGGCGGGCTAACAATGGCACACAGAGCAGTGATTCACAGATCATCCCTTAGCAGCTACGCTAACATCCACATTCATTATGATGTGATATTAGCGTTAGTGAACTTTTGTGTTTGAAAATACATGTCTTTAGCGACATCAATCTGACAGGCAATGGAGGGCAGATTAGGCAACGGAGCTGTGGACCACCTGAAGCAGTGACCTGATTCTGTGACAGTCAATAGATGAATAGCTCTGTCACAAAGCCTTTTTTACACCACACCTGCTACAGTATATCAGTTCCTGCCTCTGGTTCGTGTTACCTCTTCAAGAGACGCGTGAAAGCAGGACAGACTGCTCATTACGCATCACACGGAATCCCCCGGGGAGACATTTTCACACACTTACTTTCACCACGGCCCGTGAGATACTGTCACAGTCACAGAGACGGGGTCAGACAGGGTCAACAAAGGATCTAAATGGATAGAGAGGATACAAAACAAAGAGGCGCAGGTGGCTTTTTCCAAGAGGAAATACTCTTCAACATTTACATGTTACATCCAGGGCCATTCCCTATTGAGCACATTGACAGTGCTCGCGATGGCTAGGTAAGTCTATTTTCCCCTGCTGGGAGCGCAATGGACACTCACAGTTAATCATCACACGACCCCGTTGGGACGGAAACAGCACACCTGTGCAACAGTCTGTCAATCTTTCAACAAAACAGTCACCTAAACAAAAGAGAGAGGCTCCTACCTGCTATGGCTTAATGGAATCGGATTCCCACAATACGATGGTGCATGTACTCCAAGTCCCTCCTTCCCCATGCTGAACGGACGAGTGTGTGAAGACACAGTCTCTCTCTCTCTCTCTCTCTCTCTCTCTCTCTACGTGTGCGTGGGTGGGTGTGTGTGTGTGTGTGTGTGTGTGTGTGTGTGAGAGTGTTGACTTGGCCAACCTGATCTAATGGAATGTGGTCATTCAGGAAGTGCTTCTCCACACTCTCTCTCATGTCCGTCTGAATCTATAGAGGTCAATGTACCGCTACAGTTATCTGAGTGGCTCAGATGAACATGCTGTCTATTCTATTGGACCTAATCAGCATCTTGCCGTCATGTGCTGTGCCTATAGACACACTATTGTCTGCCATTATTGACTTATGGGGTTATATATAGCAGGCAACACCCACTATAACATTTCAGTGCATTTATTTTCCTATTGTAGTAGCACCACACCCAGGAATTCTCCCTCTCTCTTCCCCTCTCCCTCTCTCTTCCCCCTCTCCCTCTCCATCCTCGTGAAGTGGCCTAGCAAGTAGGGCAACCTTTGTGAATCAGATCAGCCCTTTCACTTTCATCTAGACAGTACCTGGAAAAAAACAGCGTGACGTTCTTTCTGAAGCAGGCTATTTAAAGTACCCCTATTGAGCCGACTAACGCAACAGCGACAGCGACCCTGGCCGCAAGGACAAACAGACTGAAGAACAGCTTCTACCACAGGGCCGTCCAGGCCCTAAACACAGCAAAGACCTACGTTCTGGGCCCTGGACAGTCTGGACGGATTGATGGCAGCTGCTGGACTGAAAAAATCAGGTGTAGTGCTGAGGCACAAACATGTACATTTCAAGCCTGCAAACTGTGACACTTTAAATAACGTGAAACAATACTATTGTGCAATATGACAACCCTAGTCGTCTATCTGTACAGTATAGTACAGTGGATTGTGTACATAGCCTTTATTTATGTAAACCAGCTCCTTCCCTTCTTGTGATTTCTTTTTTAAAGTTTTTTTTTTCTCCCTTTTCCTAACACCAGGGGAGCCACCCCTCCTAAATTTCGTTGTTTGGTACCTGTACTGTAGCAATGACAATAAAGTCCATTAATTCATTCATTCATTCATTCATTCACAACAGTTGAGAGAGAGAGAGAGAGGGTTTTTTCCTAAATGCTTTCATTAGTGAGTCACCCAAAAAAGTCAAACATATGGCATTACTGGCCTAAAAACCCAGCATTGTTATTCCACACGTCAAGTTTATTATTGTTGGCTCAGTGATAAGGGCCCATCCCTCTTGACTGCTGAGAACCACATATCCAGGTCACTGACTACTCTTTATGAGGCCTTGTCTGACGGACCTCACACAGTGAACATCCCTTCACAGATCAGGGACAAAGACACAACAACCTGTAGATCCCTGCTAAGATACGTTGTTAGCATGTGCGCTAGTTGGAGTGATGGTGTTGAATGGGTACTGTACATCGCTGTCTGCAGGGTAAAGATAAGAGCTGGCTGACTGGAGGGAAACTATGACATTACACACACACACACACACACACACATACACACACACACACACACACACACACACATACACATACACATACACATACACATACACATACACATACACATACACATACACATACACATACACATACACATACACATACACATACACATACACATACACATACACACACCACACCACACACACACACACACACACACCACACACACACACACACACACACACACACACACACACACACACACACACATTTCTGCTGCTACTATGGTGGATTTCACTGAAATTGTGCATGTTAAGATAATGGTCACATGTGACCTGGAGACTTTGATCAGAGGAAGTTAATCAGTGTTCTTGTGTAAGGATAAGCCCCTCCCATCTAAGATTATTGATGGCCATATGAGGAGGGGTATCCATGAAATTGTATGAGTCTTGTTGAGTCTCCATGAGTCTTTGGGAGATCAACTTGGCCTTGTTGCGTGCAATAAAGGTCTATGAGAAAACCAACAGCTCCGGTCTTTGTTATTTTAGTAAAGTTTTCCACAACATTACCTCTACCTTAGGTTATTGTTTTATTATTACTTCATTGTTGCACTGGTGAGGAGCAAGCTTGTCCAAAGCATTTCATTACACCGTCTACGGCTGTATTCTGTGTACATACGACAAATAAATACTTTGATTTGATCCCATACAACACCATCACTCTCTAGCTAGCCCACAACCTAACATTACTAGCCCACAAGCTAACATCACTAGCCCACATGCTAACAAAACAAAAGAAAACATTTACATTTTTTATTGCCATGCAATAAACTTGTCAGTCAACTGTTGGAATTTGTTTTTTTATGCTCTAGGCAAGCGGTCGGCCATAGACTGTGACCATGGAGCAATTAGGGGTTCAGTGCCTAGCTCAAGGACACCTCGACACGTGGACAGCCGGGGTTCGAACCTCCGACCTTGCAATCGTTAGACGCCGAGATGCTAACATCACTCAGAACTGGGGCCGCTCTTCGAGAGGAACAAGTGGTGAGAGGGGACGTAGAACATAAAGAGAGATACAAAAAAAAAAGCCTCTCTCAAGGTATGCTAGCTGGAACTTCAGGGGGGCTGGGATCAGGGGTCGGTTAAGTCCAACTGAGGCTCGCGGCTCAGCTAAAGGCACAGCTGTGGGGAGAGAAGCCCGTTCTCAGTCAGACCCATGAAGCTGCATCCACAGCATCTCAAACTGACATGGTGGCATGTCCAGGATATCTCATATTAAGGGTTTATTTATACAACAGAGGAATTTCTGCTTCCTCCCAAACCCCAGAAGACTTCCAGGGGATTTTATAACCTACTTCACACAAGTGCGCACACACACACACACACACACACACACACACACACACACACGCACGCAGCAAACAGACACGCACACTCACTGGGTGAAAATCTAAGTCTCACCTACTTTCTCAAAGGGAGTGGTTCATGGCATTAGGGTGGGCTGCGGGTTATAGGGTTAGTGGGGGGAAGCAACAGCTGCAGATGCTACTGGGTGTGTGTGTGTGTGTGTGTGTGTGTGTGTGTGTGTGTGTGTGTGTGTGTGTGTGCTGTGTTTTTCACTCATGTTTAGAAATGTTGTTAAAGTAAACAAGTCATTGCTTTTTCGACAGTTGCCAGTGCTTTAAAGACAAAGGATTCACATCCCTATTGAGAGAGAATCAATTATCAATGCATCGCTTTATCATGTTAATCAACGATAGACTTCTGTGAAATGTTTTATGTAAAATATCTCAAATCGTATCTGTGGCGTAAAGAGATGTCTCATACTAAATGGTTTCAAGGCAATAAGGAACATTTTGGCTGTCAGACAGCACAGTACTAAAAATGCAGGCTTTTCTGTGAATCTATTTTCCCCATTGATGTCATGCATGAATTAATATTAATGTGTCAATCCCTTTTGCTACGGCTCATATTAACATTAACATTTTTGGCATTTAGCAGACGCCTTTATCCAAAGCGACATTTGTCTAAGTAAGTGAATCATCCATCCATCAGTCATCGCAGGAAAAACTAATCTATTAACATCATTCCATCATCCATAAAGAAAATGGTTATTCCACAACTGTCATTAGACTTTGTTCTGCACAGTCAAACTGATGCCATCGACTGCGTGCAGGAAAATCCATAACACAAAAACGATAGTCAATTAAAATGGAATCCACTTCTCTGAGACAGACTAATTTTCAGTTGCTAATGAAGGTTGCGTTCGAATAAGTGAAATGGAAGACATTCTTCAGGGAGATTCTTCAAAAGAAATAGTTCTCATTTATACCCGAGACGGAGGCAGAGAAGGAGAGAGATGAAAGGTTACTGTGAGAGAAATCGAAGGGAATTCTATCATTAACAAGAGATTACACATGATACTTTAAATTAAAGAAACTACATTCTCTTTGTCTCACTCTGTGTGGCATGAACACTTGAACACACAGCAAGAGAAGATTTTCCATAGGCTAGTTATCCTTGGTTACTAATGTTTTAAAGTTACATGATTTAGAGGTTATTCTTTCTGTAAAGCTCATTATATTGCATTTCTGTATGAAATGGGCGATACAAATAAAGTTAAATTGATTAAGTTTGATTAAGTAAAAAAGAAAAAAAGATCAAATATGATATGACTACTAGTATCAAAATAGACCATCATGGATCTGGAAGGTTCTGTCGTTACACGAACAACAGACGGCAGGAGACAGACAGAAGATGAACGTCACGTCTGAATAACAAAGAGTCTGGGCCTGATGAATAATATGAGTCAGGTAATGGAGACAATTAGACCTGTGGTGTCAAACAGGAGTCATGGACGGAGAGGGGTTTAAACTCACCAACTGCCAAAGACTTCCGGAACACTCAGCACCTAGAGAGCCAAGTGTGTCATGTGGATTTATCTAGCAACAATACTTTGATTGGCTACAAAAATTAAGCATCATAATTGATGCTTCTTTTTGGTGAATAAAGTCACCGCTTGGCAGTCTAGAATGTTGACAATTTGAGCGACTTTATTCACCCTCGGCACTGAATGAGTTAACCATCTTACTGGGATGTCGCTTGAGCCAGAGGAACAAACCAAACTGCTCATGGTCCTATATGATGTCCTATATATCACTGAAAACCTATGGAGGAGTCACCCAGCACATGTCCAATGGTAGACATCATGCTCTGTACAGAACACCAGCCAGGGTATGTGCTCGTACAAAGCACAGTTGTCCTGAAAATCCTCAGGAGGCAAATCTCAGCTTGTGACCGAAATAACTTGAAATAACATATGACACAGTGGAGTGGAGTAGGCACTTGGCACCGACAAGTCGGGTAATAATGACACAACAGATGACAGACAGACATACACGCATGCACACACACACACACACACACACACACACACACACACACACACACACAGGCTGCAGTCCTGACAGACTGAGTGAGCACTTGGCACCGACGTGAAGTCAACAGATAATGAGACAACAATAATGAGACAACAGATGACACATGACACACTCACACACGCAGGCAGGCAGACACACACGCACACACACACACACACACACACACACACACACACACACACACACACACACACACACACACACGCACACACATAGAGTGGCTGCAGTTCTGACAGGCTGTAGCCCACCTGCCCAAGAGAGACAGCTGCAGCCTGAGCCAAGACACTGGGTATGGAAGGTTGTGGGAGGATTGGGGAGTGTGCGGGAGGATTGGGGAGTGTGTAGGAGTCTTGCGGAGCATGTGGGGAGGGTCTGTGGAGGGTTGGGGAGGGTGTGGGCAGGGTGTGGTTTCACTGTGAAGTCAGACATTTGCTTAACAGGTGTGGGGTTAATTTTAGGGAACAGAAGAAGAGTTCTAAAATACAGGGTGCATTCGTAAATACGCTCTGAGAACGCTGGAGCGCACCCAGGGTGCTCTCTGACCGTTCTGAAATTTCCGAACGCGCGCTCTCAGAGCGTATTTACGAACGCACCCATAATCACTTTTAGAGTCCTACTTAGTAGTACATCAGTGTGGTACAAGATAAGCCCCGTCAACCCTCTCCATAGAAATCATATTGAGTAAACAAAACACCTTATCTGGAAGAGAAACGCATGAATGGTATCAGATATTAACACCTTTCGAAAAAGGTGCTTTACTGGGGAATAAAATCAACAAGTCGAATAAACGATGAGGAGCCAAACCTAACAGGAACAGCCCGTCTGTCAACACAGCTGCATTTCACCTCAGACATCATTAAGCAATGAATGTCGGTATCGCATTGGAGGCATTGGAGGTGTGGGTGCATGTTTGGAATAAACCTGAGGGGATGTGAGGAACTTGTTGCGTCATCATGGCAGACAGGACATCAGGACATTTACACACACACACACACACACACACACACACACACACACACACACAGACAGACACACAGAGACAGACACACACACACACACACACACACACACACACAGTCACACAGTCACACACACCAGTGAGCCTACTTGTTGGTTCTAGCACTTGACAGACTGTTGGTTTCACTGCCTGGAGCGCAATAACAACCTGCTGTGATGGAAAAGCTACCAGCTGGAAATAGAGGACCGTACTTTCATTGAATGACGCTGTCAGAGCGTTATGTCAACCACAGCAAACAACCAAGACAGCTTCTAGTAGCTAGATGGTATGAGGTATGGACTTGGCTTATTACAGGAATATCGTTTCTGTCTCTGTGTATTCCTCGTCTGACATAAACTGAAGGCGGTTGACAGAGAGTGAGAACAAAAGGAGATGTCACGAAGGACCAGAAAGTGTCTCAAGACAAGCGGAGGAGTAATTCCTCCTCTATGGACATGCTGCCACAGGCCTACATACTCAACAGGATGCTGTGTCAGCTTTCACACACCTGTTGACAGTCACGAAAAGGCATTTCTCAATCTTGCCGACTCTCACTTTTACCATGAAACCCCCAACCCACTAAATGAGCTTTGTTACTGGTGGGCTGATACATCTTAGTGGGTAATTTGTAGATAGTACATTGTACGATAGACCCAAAAACACAATGTGCAAAAATAATTGTATCATCACAAAATAGATCAATATCAATAAAGATAAAACCTCAATATAATTGAGCTACTTTGTATCATTGCTGGAAGGAAACTGCAACAGTGTATTCCTTGAACAAGGGCTTAACTCGAGCCGAGGTGACAATTAGTTGTCAACAATGTTGCAAGTTATGACAAAGCTGCATGGGGGGTAGACCTGCCAAACTGATCACACGCCTTAGTCAAACGATTGCAAGAAATTCAGGCGAAACAAAATGCTTTGTTTTATAAATAACCGGCGACTGAGTGTGATAATAGGACTTACCTGTTGGTTGATTTCTGTTCCGACCATCCCTCAGCTCCTCTTCCTCCTGGCGTCGGGCTTCAGCCATCGTGGGACTGGTCTGGTGATTAGAGCAAATTAGAACCGCGCCATCAAACGGCTGACTTCCCGGCTGCGTTCGTAAACTCGCTCTGGAACTCTGCATCAGCACTCGTGGAATGCCTCTTGTCCAATCAAATGACTTGGTCCCTTGATGACATCGAACCCAGTGTGCGCTCCAGCGCAATCAGGGCGAATTTACGAACGCACCGACTGACTACAGCGGAGACTTCATTACCGTGGAATCATCACTGCTGGGGGGTTTTCTGGGTTGAGAGACTCGGCGACTACATGAAACCAGATTTACTCATACTGATGACACCTCTCTCTTTTCAATGTTATACATGTCACACTTCACACTTTAGGAAATGAGTGATATTAGATGTCAGCTTACCTTGTCAACACCGACAGCCGGGACGTCAAAAACAGTTAAGGACAGACGGAGTTGACAGACCGCAGCAAAAGTTTTCCTGTCGGTGAGATGTACAATCCACAAACTGTGGGTGAAATCACTGTGATCGGAATAGAAATTGTATGCGGGAAAAAAACGGTAAAAAAAAACTATTTTAGCCCTATCTCACGTGAGTATCTGATGTGGTTGGGTTATTCTCCAAAACCTGAACACATTCACAGCACCGCTATTTGCCCACGTCTGAGATACTCTGACCACCGCCCACAGCGGTGATGCTGCGCGCGTGTGTGTGTGTGTGTGTGTGTGTGTGTGTGTGCGTGTGTGTGTGTGTGTGTGTGTGTGTGTGTGTGTGTGTGCGTGTGTATGCGCGTGCGTGCGTGCGTGTGCGTGCGTGTGTGTTTACCCATGTCATTCAAAGCACGATATGGCTTGCAATGAGACGCAAAAAGCTGGTGCATTGGAAAAAGTGAATCTGTCCCAAATGGAATATTTAAATGCTAAATTAAAGTGTTTTACCTTACTTTACATTTCCATCAATCGTTGTTATTATTGTTGTTGTCGTTGTTGTTGTTTTACTGTATATGACAACTGCAGTTCTGTTGAAAAACAAAGTCATGTTATAATTAATGTTGGAAGTATAACCCTTACCCCCCCCCCCCCAGGATATTTACTTCCTCATGGGAACCCTGATTTCATATGAACCCCACCCTTCTCCACTACGCATGTTGAACCACTCCTGTGTGACTCACACCTGACTCAGGTGAGAGCAGAACAGTCAGAACAGTCTACCAGCCGCTCACCTAATGATACGGTAGCCCCGGGTCCCAGTATTATCCTGTCAGACAGACCCAGGCCAGTCAAGACCTTTCATCAACAGGTTGATCATGTTAGTGACTCATCACGATAGAATAGACTTTAGTGTCTATACTCCAACTCCAATCCAACTCCTTCGGTATCAAATTGATTAAATCACAGGGCTCTCAAGTCTCACGCATTGGGCGTGAGACACACGTTTTTTTTCGAGATCATGTTTATTTGACAACTGGCACTCGAACCATAGGCCTATTACATACAGTTGGTCAGTTGGATGTCGGTTTATAGACTGAACGCATAATACCAAAAAATTAAAGCTGAGCCACATGTCAGGAGCTGCAATATAATAAACAACCACTAGGTGTCAGCACACACCTTGTTAATGTCCTCTGGCCACAGCACCTGTCGGCCTGACCGGACAGACAGGTATGTCCTGAGTGACAGGTAGCATTGAATGAATGGTATTTATTGTCATTAATACAGTACAGGTACCATACAACGAAATTTAGGAGGGGGGGCTCCCCTGGTGCTTGGAAAAAAATAAAAGAATACTAAAAACAAGAAGGGAAAAGAGCTGGTTTACATAAATAAAGGCTATATACACTATCCACTATACTATACTACTATACTATACAAATAAAACACTGTGCTGTACTCTATGCTATGCTATAAATATCCTAACATTTCCTATCTCTGAACCTTATGTACACAAGGGTTGTCATATTGCACATAGTATTATTGCACATAGTCTTATTGCACATTCATTTAAAGTGTCGCAGTTTGCAGGTTTGAAATGTTCACAGTTGTATTTCAATATTGCACACTTATGATTACAATCTAGTAGCTGCCATCAAATTGTCTAGATTGTCCAGGGCCTAGGACCTAGGTCTAGCATTGTGAATGTATTAATCATTACGAAAACAATAGATCCGTGTCCACACTTTACAGGGCACAATGTGCAATTAAAATAAACTCCTCTACCATTACCATAAAACATAACCGAAAACTATAATTGTCCCCACAAGATCACAATCAAATCATGACCTTGTTTTTAAATTCAGGGACTGTCGCCGTGGCAAACAGCCATATACTGTCCATTGTGCAGTTGATCCTCTAATGATCCTCTAATGTAGACTGAATGTGGAGAATGGCAGCTGGCACCGTAAAGCAGGTGTTAACAACAGGCTGTCTCTTGCTCATGGTCCATTGAATACCCAACCAGACTAGGGATTAGGACCAGGGTCTAACAGCCAGGTCTATTGTGGTATCTTTTAAGAATCAATGGGTGTATGGTCGTTTATATTGCACAAAGCTGTAAAATACATATTGGTCGTCTATCGTGTGTAAGATACTTAAAATAACTGCAGGATTGTAGGCTATAGGCTATATATATGTCTTTTTAAAACGTTATCGCTCGATAACCGTTAAAATGCTGCTTTTGTTGAGGACCCCCTAGCACACAGTTGAATGAATGAATGCATGAATGCATGAATGCATGAATGCATGAATGAATGAATGAATGAATGAATGAATGAATGAATGAATGGTCTTTATTGTCATTAATACAGTACAGGTACCATACAACGAAATTTAGGAGGGGGGGCTCCCCTGGTGCTAGGAAGAAAGACTAAAAACAAGAGAGCCGGTTGACATAAATAAGGCTATGTACACTATCTACTATACTATACAATAAAACACTGTGCTGTACTCTATGCTATGCTATAAATATCCTAACTTTTTCCTATATCTGAATATGTACACATGGGTTGTCATATTGCACATAATATTTGTTGCGCATTCATTTCAGTTGTACAGCACAAAACAAAACAAAACAAATAATAATAATAATAATAATAATAATAATAATAATAATAATTTAAAAAAGTTCCTTTCTCTAGCACTGTGACTGCCGATTGCACTTGTTTTTATCGAAGGTTTTACTTCATTGATGTATAGTGGATTCACTTACTTCTCTTACTTAGACACATGTACTTATTGTCAGTCGCTTTATATAAAAGCGTTGCTAAATGCATGACATCAATGTAATCCATGTAAATGTAAAGTTGCATTCAAAGCGGACGTGTTCTCTCGCTGCTCTCACACTCATCACAACCCGCTGCGGAGCCCAGGGGGAGGAGCCTGGCGTCAGAGAGAGCCCAGGGGGAGGGGCCTGGCGTCAGAGAGAGCTCACCTATCCAGAGCGCTGTGTGCAGGTTGTCGACCTTGCCATTGACTGTAGCCTAACTGTTTATGAGGTGAGACGAGATTTAGGCGAGAATATTAATGGTTTATTCACAGAGAAACTGTTGTTTTTAACGTTAGTCTTAACGTGGAAAGACTGTCGCAAGAAACTAATAATAGTAGGTTGGTTGTTTTGGCGAAGTTGAAGCATCTCTTGTCGCTTGGCGCTCCGAGTGTCAACAACACAGTGTGGACTTCTGACACGGTAAGAAAATACGATTAATAATATCCTTGTTTTTTGTGTACAACTAATTACAAATAGCGCTGAAAGTACTAACAACTGTTTTAATTTGACGAATTGCAGCACATTGTTAGATATGCGGGGCGACTGAAACTGTCCCGTGTAGCTCGTGAGAAAATGTTGTTAATTATGTAATAATAATGTACAACATATGGTGTGTGTGTGTGCGTCTGTGTGTGTGTCTGTCTGTGTGTGTGTGTGTGTGTGTGTGTGTGTGTGACTGTGTGTGTGTGTGTGTGTGTGTGTGTGTGTGTGTGTGTGTGTGTGTGTGTGTCTGTGTCTGTGTCTGTGTCTGTGTCTGTGTGTGTGTGTGTGTCTGTGTGTGTGTGTGTGAGCCTATAGCAGATCTGTCAAATGACCCCTAGGGCCCTAAGGGAAACAATGATACATTGAGGTGCATTTAGCCTAATGAGTTTTAAACCGGTTCAAGTTAGACCTTCTCGTTCGTTTTCATTTGCATTTTTTTCCATGTCATTTCATTCGATCCTGACTGTGTAAAAATACTGTAATAACATATATAATAACTCCCTGTGATTAAATTAACCATTTAAAATTCATTGTGCCGGTTTTACAGACAAGGCTTAAGCCTAGTCTGGGATTAAATCACACTTGCAATGGAAAATATCCACTGAGGATACTTTTTAGTCTAGGATTAGTCTAATCTGTGTCCATGAGACCGGCACATTATCCATCAGCGTGACACTGTACTTTAAATGCAAAGCTGGCACCGTGACACACTTATTTTCTGTTCTGACTGCTTTATATACCTGGTATATGGTGTCAGGCTCTCACAATCTTGTCACCCTCCTCCCTTTACTGTGACTCACGTGACGTTTTGCTCGTGTTTTATTGCAGAGGTTATCCATGTGTTACTGTTGTGTGTCCCAGGCTGATTTGGTTAGTCAAGCAAAGTAGTCAAACACACACACACACACACACACACACACACACACACACACACACACGCACACACACACAAATACACATACACACACACTTGAGTGCCTTGTACTTGGTAGAAATGTTGGTACTGTATGAAAGCCATTGTTGAAATGAGTTCTGGCCAGCTGTCCTCAGCGTTCCATGATGATGAAGAGGTCAGTGTATCGTGTTTCCTCATGGGATCACATTCACACAGATACCCATCAATGTTTCATGGTTGGCCATCTTTTATTTACGATCTTCCTGGGTGTGTGTGCCATTCCTATACAGAGATTCTTACACCACGATCAGTCTATTGTTAAATCAGTGTAATATGATTTTAAACTAGTCAAAACAATGATATATATCAACCTGTCCTCCCTCAACCCCAATGATATATGAAAGTCTTTAGGCTTGTATAAAACAATGTGTATACTCCTATATTAGTCTCCTGCTTCTCCAAGATCCATTTGGAAAGTGTTTAAATAATAATTATGAACATTATTTAATCATCATTATTTAAATGATCGTACACCCATTGAGTGGCCATGTCCCTGACATGGCCAGTTCTAGGACAACATTGAGTGCCGTGGTCCTCACAAGCTGTCAGCACACTGGTCTCAACCAGCCCATGTTTTGCCCTCCCTCCACCCCTGTCCTCCCTCACCCCCTCACCCCCTCCTCCCTCACCCCCCTATCTGTCTAAGGCTCCATTACCCAGAGTTGGAACGACAACAGACAACGTTATCCTGTAGCCAGCCTCAAAGCTAACCCCACCCTCGGGAGACCTCCCAGGAGACTCCTCTCATTGGGCCAGACGTCCGTTAACTAGGTAACGGTCTCATCAAGCGTCCGGCCCGTCTAATCAGATGCTGCTGCGGAGGTCCGGGTTTGGCAGTTGGCACACGAGGCAGAGGGGGTGTACTGTATGCCTGCTGATGCCACGCATGCCCTGGGAGTGTGTCTGGCGGTTGTTGTTGTTGTTAGAAAGCTTCCGTCCAGTACACAGACCCATTTGACCTGATTACTCTGTATCTCAAGTGGTGTTTATACAGCGTCTGTAAGCGGCAGGACCGGGCGACGTTCTGTCGGCCGTCTCAAGGACTCGGTCCTCTGTCCAGGGGTGAGACTAGAGCACGCAGGGTGAGGGATTGTTGGGATTTAAATCGACAGGGTTGTCATTTTCATAGTACTTTGATCAAAAAAAGTGTGTGCAGTAAAACTATTGTGTCTATCTAAACAGGGCTCAATGTATTTGGGGGGTGTGTATGCGTGCGTGTGTATGTGTGCATGCATGCGTGCCTGTGTATGTGTATGTGTGTGTGTGTGCGTGTGTTAACACGTGCGTGCGTTTTCCAGTAAATCGAGAGCTAACAGCACTAAGAATGGTCCCTCTGTGTGTGTATGTCCATAGAGCCTGGATGCAGAGAAATCAGAGACGTCCCATGTTGACTCACACCTCTCCTTCACATGGCCTGGCCAGACCATAACCCCCCCCACCCCCCACCCCCCCGACCCCGTACTGACTTCACACCAATGAGGTGAAGGGCCACGTGATCTCGACAGGACCTCCACACCACAGACTAGGGTTAGGTCATAGACCACCAGCCCCCCAGTGCTCCACCAATGGGACGTTACGTTTACATTTACATTTACATTTGCATTTCAGTTTGATATATTACCACAAATACATTTGTCTAAGTAAGTGAATCATCTATCCATCAGTCATTGTAAGAGGTAAGAAAGTAGTCTATGCTATGACCAGGGGCCACTGGCAGTTACAATGCTAGAAGAAGGAAGAATTACTTCTTTTTAAAAAAATTATATTTATGTATTTATAGTAGAGAAACTGTACAGGGGTAATGGGGAGGAGGAGGTATTTAGGAGGGACAGTTAGAATTTAGAGTTAGCCTGAAGATATGTTGTATTGGACGAGGGCTCATTTAGCTAGCCGTAGGCTCACAGCAAGAAGAGGAGACCATAAATAGGGATGCTCCGATCTGGATTTTTGGGGCCGATACCGATCACCGATTTTTTTCCTCAAGATCAACCGATACCGATACCGATTTAAAAAAAAATACATAACTGTAGACCTACTGACTGGATAGCCTACATATTTTTTGCTTTTTAGACAAAAGTTTTGATCCATTAGGCACCAAGCAAACGCAGACCCATTTTTATGGCATAGTAAAAGTCTGGCCTATCACCCAGTTAGGGCCTGAAGCCCAAGTCAGTCGATATGGCTGTATAAAAGACATCATAAACGTGGCCTTCATGGTTTACATACTGTTACGTCCTCCTATGTTTTCTGTTCAGTTATCTGTCTTCCCCAGAAAAGAAAAAAAAGAAAAAAAAAAAAAAAAAGATCGGTTTTTGCGATCGGCCATTTTTGCCGATCACCGATCGAGTCATTTGGAGTGAAATCGGCCGATTTAAATCGGTGGCCGATAAATCGGAGCATCCCTAACCATAAACAACAGGTTGGCTATGCAAGACATGTGAGAATGTGGATGAAAAATGTGTATGATTTGTAAGATTATTATGGTGTTGGAAGCGTGGAGGCCGACAACACATTCTTTGTTGTGTGTGGAAGCCCTTTTGGAGGCATGTCAATGGTGTCATTTGTACATAGTGGAATGTCTGGTTTTCCCACTTGTTCTCAGGCAAGATCAGAGAGGAGGGACTTTACGCATCGTTGCATGTTCATCCTCGAATGGCAGGAGAAGAAGTTTGTTCAGACACACACACACACACACACACACACACACACACACACACACACACACACACACACACATATACTGTACACATAGTCACACACATATACTGTACACATAGTCACACACATATACTGTACACACACACACACACACACACACACACACACACAGCCAAGTCATAACCCGTGGCTTATACGGACAAGAGACTTAACTCCATAGAGGAGGGGAGGAAGGATCAGGTGACAGGATTTACCTTTGGTCACTGAGGTCCAGAAATACATGTCAGGCCCATTGTCCTAGTGGGCACTTACTGGCTGTTTCATTGTCCTAGTGGGCTCTTACTGGCTGTTTCATTGTCCTAGTGGGCTCTTACTGGCTGTTTCATTGTCCTAGTGGGCTCTTTTTGTCTGTTTCATTGTCCTAGTGGGCTCTTTTAGTCTGTTTCATTGTCCTAGTGGGCTCTTTTTGGCTGTTTCATTGTCCTAGTGGGCTCTTTTTGTCTGTTTCATTGTCCTAGTGGACTCTTTCTGGCTGTTTCATTGTCCTAGTGGGCTCTTTCTGGCTGTTTCATTGTCCTAGTGGGCTCTTTTTGTCTGTTTCATTGTCCTAGTGAGCTCTTACTCAGATTCAGATTCAGATTCAGATTCAGATTCAGATTCAGATAACGTTTATTGCCACTATGCATTACACATATAGGAATTTGCTTCGTCACCAGAGCAAGTGCGTTTATACTTTTTTCACATGTCAAAAAACAGGACAACACAACAACAACAACACAGGACAGACAACAGTGCATTGGATAGTGCGGTATAAAGTGCAGTGCAGAGTTTTTACAGTGAGTCCAGTTCAGTCCTGGGCAGACTTGGGGGCGGGGGGGAGGGGGAAGCCAGAGTCATTTATCAGCCTGGCGGCTGAGGGGTAGAAGCTGAGCCTGTGGCGGGCCTTCAGTGCCTTAGGCAGCCGCAACCTTCTTCCAGAGGGAAGCAGGGTGAGGAGGCCGTGGCCGGGGTGGAAGGGGTCTGCCATGATCTTCCTTGCCCTCCTCAGAGCCCTGGTGTCATGCAGGGAGTTGAGGGAGGGCAAGGGACAGCCGATCACCCTCTCTGCTGAACGTAGCACCCGCTGCAACTTGGCCTTGTCCTTGGTCGTTGCAGCAGGGAACCAGGTGATGATGGAGTGGGTGAGGATGGACTCTATGATGGCCGTGTAGAACTGGACCATCATGGACCTCGGCAGCCTGAGTTTCCTCAGCTGCCGGAGGAAGAACATCCTCTTCTGGGCCTTCTTTGTGAGGGCCTCGGTGTTCTGCTCCCACTTTAGGTCCCGGGAGATGGTCATGCCTAGAAAGCGGCATGACTCCACGTAGGCCACCGGGGTACCTCCCAGCGTGATGGGAGGGGGCAGGGCTGCTTTCCTTCGGAAGTCCACCACCATCTCCACTGTTTTCAGAGCATTTAGCTCCAGATTGTTTAAACTGCACCAGCTCTGCAGCCCCTCGATCTCACCCCTGTAGGCAGATTCGTCCCCCCCGGAGATGAGGCCCACCAGGGTGGTGTCGTCTGCAAACTTCAGGAGCTTGACCGAGGGGTGGCGGGAGACACAGCTGTTGGTGTAAAGGGAGAATAGTGCTGGAGACAGGACGCAGCCCTGCGGGGAGCCAGTGCTGGTGGACCTGGAGCTGGAAATGCTCTTCCCCAGCTTACTGTCTGTTTCATTGTCCTAGTGGGCTCTTTTTGTCTGTTTCATTGTCCTAGTGGGCTCTTTTTGTCTGTTTCATTGTCCTAGTGGGCTCTTTTTGTCTGTTTCATTGTCCTAGTGGGCTCTTTTTGGCTGTTTCATTGTCCTAGTGGGCTCTTTTTGGCTGTTTCATTGTCCTAGTGGGCTCGTTCTGGCTGTTTCATTGTCCTAGTGGGCTCTTACTGGCTGTTTCATTGTCCCAGTGAGCTTTTACTGGCTGTTTCTACTACACAGGCCCTTTTCTTAGTAGGCCTATGCTCTTTCTGACTGTTCCATTGTCCTAGTAGGCTCTTACTGGCTGTTTCTACTACATAGGGCTACACACACAAGGTTGACAAGTGTTTTCTCAAAGTCACAAATCAGGAGGTCAAAGCAGCTAACAGTTACTGCTGCTTTGTAAATCCTTTATGAACCAGAGGCGACTAAAGATATTTAGATTGAGGTCTCAACAAGCATAGATGGATGGACTTGATGATGATGATGATTATTATAATACTAATTATGATTATTATTATTATAATGATGATGACAAGCCAGCAGGGCTGCTCCACTGCATTCTGTCATTAGTAAAAGCCAGGTGGACGTTGGACTGGAGAGCGCAACACGCGCTGGGTATGGTGAGTCCCTGGGGAGGAGGTCCGTTAGCACAACAGACTTTACATGACTCACACATACACACACACACACACATGCACACGCACACACACACACACACACACACACACACACACACACACACACACACGCAAACTAGCTGAACTCTTGACTGGAACAGGGAACAGGTGTTTGGGTCACCATGCCAACAGCTGTGCGACCTGTTTCTCTTTCCCACCCTGGAGTGGACCGGCTCAGCCTTGTCCCATGTTTGGGATTACCTACTCCCCACCCCCCAGGCTCTCTGGCTGACCCCGGAGGGAGGGGGGGGGTCACTGAGAACAAGGGAGCCCTGGAGAGCGGGCCAGTCGCTGGAGTTATTAACATGCTGTTAATGTAATCCTCCATGGATGACTGTGGCCCATGCCCTTTGTTCCACAGTAAAACTCTCTCTCTCTATCTCTTTTGTTATCTTTTTCTCTCACTGACACCTGAAGACACCTCTGTCGGGCACGTATCAGCATCAGAGGTGCCTAGGCCCGGGGAGGCCAGCTCTATTGTCGCTTGTGAAGCAGCAGTGGAGGAGAATTAGTTATTATGAAGAAGCTCCCGAGATCACGTGTCACTTTGCCCCCTATTTAACTTTCCCCTCCTGTTTAACTTTGTCCCCTGTTTAACTTTGCCCCCAGTTTAACTTTGCCCTGTGTTTAAATTTGCCCTGTGTTTAACTTTGTCCCGTGTTTGACTTTGCGGTTGCAGTTTGTTCTTTCCTTCTCTCTGCCATTGAATAAGAATAACAACCTTTTTTGTGTTTACCCTGTTTTACCTTACAGAGCCGTGTTTGTCCACAGTGGTGGTGACGGTGTTCTTGACTTTGCATCTCTTTTGACTAAGTCTTAGTCAATCAGGCCTGTAGCAAGTGTTCTTCCTGTCGCCAGTTCACATTTCACAAGTTAAACTGGTAAAACTGTGACGTCATACAGTCCCCCTAGTCACGGCAAACATAACAGGAACCCAAGGCCCTGATAGGTCGAGCGCCGTACATTCCAACCGTGGAACGACATGGCGTACTCTGTGAAGAAGATGGCGGAGAGGGAAGATTCCTATCACTCCGGTCCAAACAGACGAGCATGGCAGCAGTTGTCAGCCCGTCCCGCCATCTCCCGCTTCGATCTGATTGGTTCGTTACATGACTGGAGTGTGGCGCGGGCCTCGCCACATCCGTCCCTCCCGATAACGTCACTCTCAACTTCACAGCGCTCTCCCTTTCTCCCTCTCTCCTCCCCTCTTTCATCCCCCCCCCCCCCCCCCCCCTTTCCACCCTCCTCTCGTTCCATCCATCTTGTCCGATAACGTCTATCAACTTCACAGACGTACCATTCCCTCCCTCCATCCCTCCTACCCCCCCTCCATCGTGGGCTCTCGCTCATGCAAACACGGGCCTGTTATCTCGATGGAGAGGCAGCATGCAAACAAGTGTTAGAGGAAGACGCGGTGGCAGCGGCAGAGATAAGGGGGTTGTGTGTGATGAGGGCATTTCCTCCCGCAGTATCTCTCAAAGAAGCTCTTGTCTGTTGGGAACAGGTCAGGGCTTATTATCGATAGGGCGAGCACTGATCTAGCTCGTTCCTACCTACCGCACAGGTGGTCCTCTGTGGCTCAGTCAGTCGGTAGAGCATGGCGCTAACAATGTTTAGGTCATGGGTCCGATTCCCACGGGGACCATATACGGAGAAATGTACGCACCCACTGCAATGTACGTCGCTTTGGATAAGAGCGTCAGCTAAATGGCGTATATTCTATATTACCTACTGCTGTACCTGGCGTTTATGTTGGACACCAGAGTTGAGTTACCTCTGTCTGAGCTGATGTGGAGTGTACACAGTACCGTTGTCACCTGAGGACACGAGTTTCTGAAAAGTTGTTTATGATCTGTCACAGAGAGAGAGAGAGAGAGAGAGAGAGAGAGAGAGAGAGAGAGAGAGAGAACTGCAATAATCTGAAAACCCAGGCCCTCTGATTTCCCATAATGAGGGCACAACAGGTATCACACACACACACACACACACACCCACACACACACACACACACACTCACAGGATCCCTTCTCTCCCTGCCACACCTAACCTGGCCCTGAACACCGTCTATTGTGTCGGGGCTGTGTCTCCTCCTCTGTCTCTGTCCGTATTGAGTACCTGTCTTGAATGTCTTCCCGCCAGTGAGTGTTATCGCCTCACAGCAGGCCGCGCCGTGTCCCTGCCAGGGATTAGAACAGCCCCTCTCCACACCTCAGCTAGCAGGCAGCACGGTGGCACAGGGGAGGGTCTCTGCTCCTGAAGAATACGCACACAGCATTTAACTAGGCCCCCTTCTGTGTGTGCAGAAGGTCCATGTTGAGTGAATGCCCTTGGTTTATTTATTTTCGAGAGCCGAGATAGAGGGTGGTGTGTGTGTGTGTGTGTGTGTGTGTGGGCGCATGTAAAGTCTGGTGTGTTTGAACATGTTAATAAACCTCCTCCCCAGGGTGGAAAACACAACACAAGCTGTACACAACCACTCCAGTCTCACCTTCACCTGCTGGCTACCACTCACCACACCATGCAGGGGCGCAGGCCTGCTAGTGTTGATACAGCAGCCACACTCTTATCAGATAAGGCAGATTTACACCCTCTTAATACGTCATCCTTTTACCACCTCTTGGACTTGTATTGTTCATATTCAGTTTCAGTTTGTAATATTACATTCTGTGTCCGTCGCTAGAAGGAATCGTTTTCTTTTTCATTATTCACCTATTACTCACTGAATAAGTAATACGCGTTTTATTGAAAAAGTAATAAGTTAAAGTGACCAAAATTGGCAATTTAAATGTACATTTTTAATCTGGGTATGTGGGATTTAGAAGATTTCCTCCACTGACTGATTTGATGAATTGTGGTCCACGTCCCCCCAGCTAAATGGAACGGACACACAGATAACACGATGGATGGTTTCCTCTCTATTGTAAAAGTCTGTGTGTGTTGTTCAGCGGAAGGGACATGGAGAAGGGTGTGAGTGTGAGTGTGTGTGTGTGTGAGTGTGCGTGGACTATTAATAGCCAGGCGTAAATATTTCAGCAGACACTGTCACTTTAATAGGACCTGTCACTGGGTCGCCATGGCCACCTGGCCACTGTAAATTCCCCCTGTGTGTGTCACCTGTGAGAGAGAGTGAGTGTGTGCGTGTGCGTGTGCGTGTGTGTGTGTGTGTATGTATGTGTGTTTGGGGGAGTGGGTGACAATGGCCATGCCTCGCTCATTACTAGTGAGGAGAAAGCGCTTTAGTCTCTTCCTAAAGGGAGCTAATGATCTGACATCCATCACCCAAAGACAGTGTGTAGCCCAGAGATTAAGGCCTGGCGGCAGGGTGGTGGAGGCTCAGCTGAGGCCGGTGGAGGTAGACATCGGAGGACGGGCTCATTGGGAGGCATGGAATGGCATGAGGAAACGGTATCGGACACACGTGTGTGGACTTATGCCTTGGTTCAGTCGATGCGATGCCTTGATAGCGTTGGAAAATGCCAAGCCTACATTTGTTGAGTAAACGGACTGCACTTAATAGTGCCTTATTCCAAAGCGCTTTACAATGGCCTCTCATTTACCACCATTCACACCGGCGACAACAAGGTGCCGACCCGCTCGTTGGGAGCAATTTGGGGTTCAGTGTCTTTCCCAAGGACACCTCGACACGTGGCCAGCCGGGGATCGAGTCACCGAGCCACCGACATTGCGATCATTAGACGCCGGCTCTACCTCCTGAGCCACGGCCGCCCCCAGTGAGTTGAGTTTAGGAGAGGCTTGTTTAGTGTGCAGAGTCCAGGATCAGTCTGCCGTGAAGGTGAAACGTCTGGCCCTTTAAACGTCTGCTCTCTCCAAGCATGTACTGCATGTGTTCAGCAGCGTGTGTGAAAACAGTTTGTGCTCCAGTGCAAGTTACGACAGCTTGGAGACGTTAGGGCGAGGTGTGTCTGGCTTTTCAGCTATGTACACCGACCTCGCCCTGCGCGTGTGCGTGTGTGTGTGTGTGTGTGTGTGTGTGTGTGTGTGTGTGTGAGAACTCCAGGGAGACGCCTGACACCGAAGCTGGTCTCCGTCAGAAGAACAGAACTTAGGGAAATCTCCTTGGGCAAACACTCAGTGTCAGCTTTGCCTTTTGTTTCTCTCTTCCCCGAAAAAGTCACCCTCTTCTTTTGTGACTTCTGAAGCTATATAACACTCTTGAATCTCCCTGCCCGGAATACGAGTTCAAAACGAGGGCGCAACCTGATAGGCGGGTGAAGCCTTCAGTAGCTTTTATCCGGTTCTATTGCCTTTGGGAGGGGAGGCAGTTGGAGGCCTTTTTTCACCGAAAAAGAGACACCTACCTGTGTGTTGGAACACTACTCTCACCACTCTCACACTGACACATGACGTAGTGGGAACGACAGACAAACATCATGGTATCAGGTAGAGAACTGTAGTGTATCATTTGTGTGTGTGTGTGTGTGTGTATGTGGTGTGTGTATATGTGGTGTGTGTATATGTGGTGTGTGTATACGTGGTGTGTGTCTGTGCCTGTGTGTATACGTGGTGTGTGTATACGTGGTGTGTGTATACGTGGTGTGTGTATACGTGGTGTGTGTATACGTGGTGTGTGTATACGTGGTGTGTGTCTGTGCCTGTGTGCGTGCGTGTGTTTGTGTGTGTTTGTTTGAAAACCGTATTGTTTAGAACTTCAGAAGGCCTCCCCTGGAACTCCCCTGGACACAGACTGATCTGATGAGCCTAACACTTTTGCTGTAATCTGGGGGAGATTAGCCTAGCAGCGGGGGAGGGGGGGGGGGGGGCGGGGGGCGCTGTACTGCCTTGTAGCAGTCCTCAGTGCGCATGGTGCTCTACTGTACCCTGGGCACGTCTTTGAATTGAAAAGCGGTACTCAAGAGATTGCTTCACACAGCGTGAGTTCCTCTCCAATTTCAACGAGGGAGGAATTTTGCCAGATGTCTTTGACATGCTGTCGCTGAAACACTGCATGATGGTGAACCGGTCGTAAGACTTTTTAAAGGCACGATGACCCCGGTTGTAATCAACACAAGGGTCTCTGCAGGTCGTTGTCTTCTAACAAGTTCTTCACTTGAGCATAACAGTGATAAGGGGAATGTCTTGCCTCTCTCTCTCTCTCTCTCTCCCCCTCCCCCCCTGCACTTACATCAGTATTTGCTTGTTTTGCTTCTAAACCCACATCAAATGACTTTCATCGCCACACTAGATTGGCCTCCCTCCTGTTCTCCATCAGGACAGATGTCTTATCACCCCCAGGCTTCAAAGCAGGATCGATGTTGTCTTCATGTTCCTGTTCTCCCCCGCTCTCTCTCTCACACACACACATACGCACGCACATGCACACGCAGACACACACGCAGACACACACACACACACACACACACACACACACACACACACACACACCACGCGCACACACACACACACACACACACACACACACACACACACACGGCGTGCACACACACACATACACACGCACACACACACACATACGTGTCTCCAAGGAGCAAACAGACTCCCTAAGAGGGAGGTCAGGCCGACGTGCTTTGATGTGAGTCATGCTGAGAAATGATTTGTGAGAGATGTGTGTGTGTGTGCGATGAGAGAGAGAGCAGAGGGAACAGAGACAGAGAAGATGTGGAAGTGTGTGTGATGGGGGGGGTTCGCTAGGAGGGTGAGGGTGATGAGGTATTGACTGAGTGAACGAAGTCTTCATCAGCATCATCGACAGATGACTCCCTTAGAGAGCAACACCACAGGAGTGGTGGACCACCTTCAACATCACCCACTATTGATGAGGTGTGGCTGTGTGTGTGGGGGGCTGTGTGTGTGTGGGGCTGTGTGTGTGTGTGTGTGTGGGTGGGGCTCTGTGTCTGTCTATGTGTGTGTGTGTGTGTGTGTGTGTGTGTGTGTGTGTGTGTGTGGGGCTGTGTGTGTGTGTGTGTGGGTGGGGCTCTGTGTCTGTCTGTGTGTGTGTGTGTGTGTGTGTGTGTGTGTGGGGCTGTGTGGCTGTGTGTGTGTGTGTGTGTGTGTGTGTGTGGCTATGTGTATGTCCTCATGTCCTCTCTACTCAGCAGTCCTGCCTTTTAGACTGTGTGTAATTACCAAAATGGACATAATTGGATAAGGACTGCCAAGCTAGGTTATCAGGGGGTATGCAGGGTTGTGTGCAGGAGAGATTGTCTCCTCTTCCCTACTGCACATGCATACACGCACACACACACACACACATGCACATACACAGAAAGACAGACACTCTCACACACACACACACACACACACACAGACACACACACACACAGACAGCAGAACACGTCAAATTTGTTATAATTATTTTAAGACCGTACAGTATTTGACTGTTCTATATCCGTGCTGGCCTATTTTAATACTTACAGTATTTTACTGTTCTATTTTGAGCAAGTGGGGCAACTCATCTCCAGGCAGTAGCAGCAGAACTCATTTCAACAATGGCTTTCAGGTAGTACCAACATCTCTACAGAAGGATAAGGTGTGTGTGTGTGTGTGTGTGTGTGTGTGTATGTGTGTAGTGGGGGGAGGGGTGTGTATGTGTGTGTGGTGTACAGTACCAGTCAAACGTTTGGACACACTTCCCCATTCAATTGGGGAATGGGATGAATGGGAAAGTGTGTCCAAACCTTTGACTGATACTGTATGTGTGTGCATGGTGGTGGGGGGGTATGTTTGTAGCGTGTGTGTGTGTGTGTGTGTGTGTGTGTGTGTGTGTGTGTGGGTGTATGTATATAGCCTACTACGCTGTACTTACTGTGTGAGTGTAATTCAGGTCATGTTGTTCTAAGAGAGAAGGGTAAGCTATCTGGTAGGTGCCAACCAACCGAGGCTATTTCTGTGTTTCGTCTTTCGTTTGACAAGGTCTCCTTGTTGTCAGGGACAACAAGAGTGTGTCAAGCTACCGGAAGAGTTTGTTGTGACACTGCTTGAGTCTTGTTATTACTGTACCTTTCGTTTCCTGGGATTTATTTCTCATGAATAGGTCTAGTGTTTTCTAGACTAGCAGGTTGTCTAGTCTCATACACAGCGTGTATGTCATTACAGACAGTAGTTTGAAGAGGCCGAGGGGAAGTTCAACGTATGTTAAATCAAATCAAAGTTGACATACACAGAATACAGCTGTAGATGGTGCCATGACATGCTCAGGGCAAGCTAGCACCTCAACAGCGCAACAAAGTAATAATAATGCTAATAAAAACAATAGTAAGAGGTAACACGTGAAGTATTTAGCAGCAGAAACACAACAGAGGTGACCCACACTCCCAGCACATGTCTTGACATTCTATAGAATTACCTCCTAATTGAATTTAGTCCGAGGTATTTTCAGCTGCAGCTGAGGGCTTCGTCGACCAACTGTGAGCCACGCTATAGAAGGTCCCGGTTGGTTGCCGAGTGCCAAATGCCCACATTGTTGTCTGAGAGGAGCTAATCACTGGTAAGAGCAGCAACAATGGTGATCCAGTCACCTAACAGGCTGTTGTTCCTCTGGGTGAGACAGGCTCTGGGAGGGGGGGGGGGGGGGAGACAAGCTCTGGGGGGGGAGACAGGGTCTGGGAGGGGAGGTCTGTCTGAGAGGCCAGATTACTGTTGGGGCAACGCCAACTAAGGGAAAGAACTGCACACAAGAAGATGTGCACACTCTCATGCACACACACACACACACACACACACACACACACAGTCGCACACACACACACACCCAGCCAGACTCGGATGTGTGTGGGTATGAAGACCAAACAAGTGGCAAAGCCAACCAGGGGGAAGGAACATGCGCACAGCACACTCACACACACGCACGCACTGCTGCAGTTTGTGTCTGCAGGGTGTAGCCTAATTGGTTGTCATAGGAGGCTTGGGCACTGTGTAAGTGGAGGGCTGTAGCGGCGTCTCAGAACAAGCTAACTGTGTGTGTGTGTGTGTGTGTGTGTGTGTGTGTGTGTGTGTGTGTGTGTGTGTGCGCGTGTGCGTGCGCTAC
>NC_137676.1:64868193-64890693 GCF_963989245.1 Nansenia antarctica
CTCCTCTCCCTGGCTCCTCTCCCCCCAGGCCTCTCCCTGGCTCCTCTCCCCCCAGGCCTCCCCCCCAGGCCTCTCCCCCAGGCCTCTCCCTGGCTCCTCTCCCCCCAGGCCTCTCCCTGGCTTGTTACCTCTTTCCCCAGGAGCTGTCACAAATGGCTTGGAGCTCACAGCTCTGGAAGCAGTAGACAACCACACACACTAGAACTGTCTCTCTGTGTTTCTGCACGGGGGAGTAAGAGGCGAGGCACACTAAGGCGCATGCCATATCATCGCAGGGTCCCCGGTTCGATCCCCGGTTCGACATATCCTGCATGTGAATCTCTACTTGTCTCTATCCCAATAAAGCAGAAATGCCCTAAAAAACCAAATAAATGTATTCCATTGTTCTCAACCTTAGATCTTTTTAAAGCTAGTCGTTAACGGTCTCAACAGGGGAGTCTCTCTGAAGCTCGTGCCATTTATAGATCATTGCCTCTGCTCCGCAGGTGACATAGCTGCACAATGTCTCTCCAACCAGGTCTTAATTGCTCACTTTGTGGTTAATTAGCAGTTTGATGAGAGCGCTCTTGACTTTGCGCTCGCAATAAAGGAGGAGTCAGACCTGTAAAAACATGCTAATGATGTTGCCTCAGCACGGAACCCACGCTGCTGCAGAATCAAACACACAGGTTGACTTTCATGAACAGTCAATAGCCTTATCGCTCTCCCCCAGACCTCCTATGAAGTTATGGCGCTTGTGTTTGGACACGAGGGTAAGCTGGCTGATATGGAGGACTTGCATTGTTGAACTATGTATTCTACTGGGCAGCACAGTTCACTAGGGTTCTGTACCAGGGGAGTCTGGTGGAGGTAGAAATCGGGAGGGCAGGGCGGGCAGGGCTCACTTGTGAAAGCATGAAACGGAATAAGGAATGGTAGCGGAAAATGAGCGTTCCTGATTCCGTTCCATGCATGACAATGAGCCCGTCCTCTGATTTCTACCCCCAGCAGCCCTCCCCTGTTCCGGACAGACAGACTGTAGCTCATGTTAGACACGATCCTTCCCGCTAGACGAGAGCTCAATCACTCGCTCTACGTCAGCCTGTCCAGTCCCTGTCCACCCAGCTGGCTATCGAAGACAGCTTGATCATCTGCTCTTCCTCGCCTGGTTGTCGAAGTTATTCAACGCCACCAGGAAACACCCAGCAGTTAGGAACGATGACTGACAGTGTCTGAAGTGGCCATTTAAAAAAAAAGAATCTCCACTTTCTTAATCTCCACTCCTCCCTCTTCCCCCTCTCATCCATCACTGTTCTCTCCTCCTCCTGTGCGGGTATGGTGTTGTCACGCCTGATACAGTCACCTGCTGGGTGCTCTGTCTCTGTCGGCCTGCCTGGGCGTGGCTCTCTCCGAGGGCGCCCCGTCGCCATAGCAGCAGGGCCTGGTGGGGGACACTGGGTCATTGTTGTTTGACTCTAGGGAGGGTGACAGCACTGTAGGGAGCCAGGCTCACACACACACACACACACACACACACACACACACACACACACACACACACACACACAAACACAAACACACTGTACAGGAGAGAGGAAAACACGGCTTGTTTTTGTCCGTTTTTTCAGTGCCGAGGGTGAATAAAGTCGTCCAAACTGTCGACATTCGAGAGTGCCATGGGTGACTTTATTCACTGAAAATGCATCAATTATGATGCTTCATTTTGTAGCCAATCAAAGTTGTGTTGCTAGGTAAACACCACATAAAACACTTGGCTCTCTAAGTGGTGAGTGTTCCGGAACTCTTTGGCAGTTGGTGAGTTAAGGAAGTACGGAGGAAGAGGGTATGTCAGCTGGGCATGAGCCAGATTCTAACCCATGCCAACATGGGCATGCATATGTGTGCACTTTGGGCCGTGGTGCTGGAACACAGGACCACCCCAGGCCACCAAACACAGGCGTCTAGTGCTTGGAGCAAGATGAATTAGTCCGATTAAATCAGATTTACTATCAACATGTTTTTTATGTTTTTCATTATTGTTTGGCCCGGTTATACAAGACAGGGATGATTCATAGCATGGTGCATGTTTATGGATCCTGTTAGTGTCTCGGGAGCTATGTTTGAACGTTATTGTTTATGGTTCACAGTCAATGGAAAATGCCATGTCACTCTACGATTTATATTTGCCCCGATACATTTCACTCCAAAAAAGCCGCAGGAACGGATTCAGTGGAGTTAAAACACTTCCATCTCCCGATGCTCCCATGATGTATATTGCCTGGGGTGATTCAATTGACACCTGGCAATATCTAATCTTCATAAAATCACAAATGATGCCCTCAGCTCCCCCGCGTTATTTCCCAGCGGTGTCGGTGAGGTTTGATCTCCACCGAGTTCCGTCTCGTAAGAGAGTTTGTTCATCTGGATTTCAATAAAGGCAGCAGGCTGCTAGTCTATTAACTGTCACTTACCCATCTTCCCCTAGGACATCACTTACGATCTGGCTTTCAGATTGGAAACCATTAGAGATGTGGAGATCATTTAGCCTGGGTGTCATTTTTTAGCACCTTGCCAGAGTTTAAGAGGGAGTTTGGTTCGCCAGATGTGCTTTGATGACTAGTTTGAAATACATTTTAAAGGAGCAGGCCTAATAATAATAATAATTATAATAATAGTAATAATAATATTACGGCTGAAACGGCAGTATCAAATAAGTCCAATTTAATAGATAATTAACAAACCCACCCTGTCAGAGCTGCTGACAGTGTTGACTCTTACCACCGTGGTAAACCCCAGCTGTTCAGGCCTGTTCTGTGGCTGTCCTCCTGTATTATTTTATTTTTTTAAATTACATGTTAAGTGCTTTGAGTTCATGAGAGAGCGCTATACAAATGTTATATATATATATAAATTGATTGACGATGATATACATATTGATTATTATTATGATTATTATTACTGCAAAGGTCAATTATCTCTGTCATCATTCCCTCTCTCTCTTCTCTCTCTTGCCCCTCTCTCCCTCTTCCCTTCCCCTCTCTCTCTCCCCCCTCTCTCTCTGACCCGCAGGTGGTAAAGATCCTGGAGAAGCACGACCCCCTCCGCAGCAGCTCCTCCAACATGGCCGCCCTGGGCGTCATGGGCCTGGTCAGCGGCGGCGGCGGCCTGCGTTTCGGCGGCCCCGTCCCGGGCGACGAGGCCAGCGCCGTGCAGAACTACGTGGAGCACATGCTCTTCCTGCTGATGGAGGAGGACAGCGGCCAGGCGGGCGCCATGGGCCCCATCCTGGAGTTCGTGGTGATGGAGAACGTGATGGAGCGCCTCTTCCTCTGGAGCCTGCGGCGCCAGTTCACCGACGACATGAAGCTGGAGCAGCTGAAGATGTACGAGATGATCGTGGGCCAGGCGCGCCAGCCCCTGCTGCACCACAAGCCCGTGCTGCGCCCGCTGATGATGCTGCTGTCCTCGTGCTCGGGCGCGGCGTCCCCCGCGGTGGAGGCGGAGCTCGTCCTGCTGCTGAACCAGCTGTGCTGCGTCCTGGCCAAGGACCCGTCGGTCCTGGAGCTGTTCTTCCACACCAGCGAGGACCAGGGGGCGGCCAACTTCCTCATCTTCTCCCTGCTCATCCCCTTCATCCACCGGGAGGGTCTGGTGGGCCAGCAGGCCCGGGACGCGCTGCTCCTCATCATGTCCCTGTCGGCGGAGAACCACCGCGTGGCCAAGCACATCGCAGAGAACACCTACTTCTGTCCGGTCAGTCGCTTTGGCTAGGATGGTCATAGATGGTTTCTGTCTCTCTTGGTCTCTTGGGTCTCTCTCTCTCTCTCCCTCTCCCCCACTTTCTCTATTCTGTCTGTTCTGGTCTGCTACTCAGTATATTTTGGTCTCTGATTGAAATCTCAGTTTTTCTCAATCTCTTTCTCCCTCTTTTTTCTCTCTCTCTCTCTCTCTCTCTCTCTCTCTCTCTCTTTCTTTCTCTCTCTCTCTCTCACACACACTCCCTCTGTACCTCTCTGCCCTTTCTATGTGTTTCATATGCATGGTTTTCTTGCCCTTCGACAATGTCCTTGTGAGTCAATGAAACCCACTTGTGTTCCCACTGTAAACCCCTGACTCCTCTATGACCTTGGGCAGGCGAATCACATCCAAACCCAAGTATGCAAAACAGTCTGAATAGAAAGCAGGGGACGGTGGTCGCAATCAGCTGTTGCATGTCAAAAATGCACGGCATGCATCACATTAGGATAATGTTACAAGCGAAGCCAAACCCAGACCAGAGGGAACATTGCATGACCTTACATTTACATTGATTTATTTAGCAGACGCCTTTATCCAAGGCGACTTACAACAAATACATTTGTCTAAGTACTGTAAGTGAATAATCTATCCATCAGCCATCATAAGAAATAGTAATGTATGCCAAAACCAGGGGCATTTATTTTTTTCCTTTATGATAAATTCCTTCAAATACAGTTATGAAACAGAGTTATGTAATCTGAGGGTCTTCATGTCCAGCTGTACATCTGTACAGCTATTTACTAATTACTCTGACATCTACACTAGCGGTCTTCTTATCGACATGCCGGCGTGAATCGCATCAGCAGCACAGAGCGATATACCCTAGGGCTTCCCCTCTGTGAACGCTGAGCTCCGACATCGATAGATCAGTGAGATGGGAACGAAGATAGTTCCTCATGTTGAATGACGATTTGTAAATTCCTTTAAATAGATTAACGTTTTTTTTTGCAACAGTTTACTTTGGCTTGTGTTTGAGGTGAGCTGTGCTCTATCAAACTGGCACTGGTCTGATGTATTCACACACACACACACACACACACACACACACACACACAACCACACACCAGGGAAATCAGGTCTGCTGTTGGTGGGGGAACGGTAATTTAATCCAGTCATACATCACTGTCCTTCTGTTATGGATGGAGCTGAGATACATGTAAATCAAATGGAGGTAATTTGAGTAATTCTCTCCTCGCTTCCGCCTTTTGGATGTGTGTGTGTGTGTGTGTGTGTGTGTGTGTGTGTGTGTGTGTGTGTGTGTGTTAGAGAGATAGAGAGAGAGTGTGTGTGTGTGTGTGTGCGTGCGTGCGCACAATTATTTTTATTCATTTATATATCTGTCTGTCATAACACCACACAGAGGGGAGCCAGAGAGCCACAAGAATGAAAACATAAAAGCATAAAACATCCCTCATCGTTATCGTTAAGATGTTACACATTCCATCATTTATATTTAATGCGGTATGCTGCTCATCATTAATGTAGAGGTTATCTTTATAATTCTCTAAGATGATATCACCAGATACTGCTCACGGTTTCATCAGCAAACTGCCTTTTCCACAGAGTACTTCTGCTACAGAAAGTGTTAGTTCAAACAAACTGCACTTGTGTTTCATATCATTATATATATATATATACTTTTTTTTTTTTTTTTTACAGTTAAGTAATTTAGCAGGGGCTTTTATCCAGAGTGACTTACAATAACTATAATTGTCAATATATAAGTAAGTGTGTCAACTATACAATCGTCATCATAGGTAAAACATTTGATAAGAACAAGTCACAGTACTAGCGTCTTCAGTCCATTCTAGGCAGGGGCCCGAAAGATGATCTTTGTGCTATAGAGCCTCCGGTAACCCCTGATAGAATCTACCTTTGCAGTACTGACACTGCATAAAGGGATCAGCAGGGGAGATGAGAGGAAGATGGTTATGTAACTGGAGATGATGTAATGACCCAGTGAGAGGAGGACAATACCTCTATCTCCCAGGATTACCCTCCACTGTCTTGTCTGAGCCAATGGAGAGGCAGAGTCCTACCTGCGCCTGTACAGACTGAACGGGACAGAGGCCCAGAGGGGGGCAGAGCCGAACAGAGGCCCCATTCAGAGCTCTGGCTCAAAGGCCTCTAGGCCTCTACGTCTGCAGTGGACAGATAGGATATCTGAGTCATGAGAAGAGCTCTCTCTCTCTCTCTCTCCCTCTCTCTCTCTCTCTCTCTCTCTCTCTCTCTCTCTCTCTCTCTCTCTATCTCTCTCTCTCTCTCTCTCTCTCTCATTGACAATGAGGAAAACACACATAATGTCAACAGGTTCCAAGTACAAATGAACGGTACCGACTATTGATCCAGGTACAGGATCTACCAGGTCTTTGTATAAGTACAAGTACAGTGTGTGTGTTTGAGTCATGTGTGCATGTGTGTACTGTATGTCTTTGCCTACTTGTCATTGTTCTGTCGCTTGTAATAGTAAGGGATAGCCTTCACATGACAGTTCTCTGACCCTGTGTGTGTCTCTGTGTGCGTGTGTATGTGTGTGTGTGTCTGTGTGTGTGTGTGTGTGTGTGTGTGTGTGTCGTCCAGGTGCTGGCCACAGGGCTGAGCGGTCTGTACTCGTCCCTGCCCACCAGGCTGGAGGTGCCAGGGGAGGAGTGGCACAGCCTCCACAGGGACGACTGGCTCCTGATGCCCCCCCTCGTCCAGTTCCTCAACTCCCTGGAGTTCTGCAACGCAGTCATTCAGGTGAGACACACACACACACACACACACACACACACACACACACACTCACACACACACACATGACTCACTCATAGCCCACAGGTATATAACAACAAACATAACCCCACTGCTCAAACACTCATCTCAACCATTTTTTCTCTCCACTCGTTTTCTCACGGTCGCTCCCATACACGCCTACATTTACATGTACCTTACATTTACATTACATTTTGGGCATTTAACCTTTATCCAATGCGACTTACAACAAATACATTTGTCTTGTAAGTAAGCGAATCATCCATCAGTCATAACAAGAAAAAGTCATCTATGCTACGGCCAGGAGCCATTACCTGTTGAAATCCCCCAAATCCCAAAGCCGGTGTGAGATGACTTCATTTTTTATTGATTTTGACTGATTTATTGCCATGCAATCAATTTGTCAGTCAATTGTTGGACAGGGTCTAGGCCCGGTGTGAGATCAGACGTGCCCTAGAGCAGATGGTAACATGCTCATTCCATGTTCTGACAAGATTAGGAAAGACAGAGGATGGGGTTTCAAAAATCAAATAATCGAAAATTGAATAAGAACAAAACGCATCAGGTGGTTTTGTCTTGGAAGTGTGATTGAATCACGTCCCTGAGGAGGAGATGAGCTGCTGTGTTTGACCCGTGTCCTCCTGCCCGTCCCCAGGTGGCCCATCCCAGCATCAGGGACCAGCTGGTCAGCTACATCTACAACGGCTTCCTGGTGCCTGTGTTGGCGCCCGCCCTCCACAAGGTCCGTATCACCAAGCACTCTCGGGTCTGCGGTACCGCTCGTCTCAGGTGGATTAGGATTACCTGACAGGTGGCCTGGGGTGGTCCAGTGGTCTAGCACCATGGCCTGGGGTGGTCCAGTGGTCTAGCACCATGGCCTGGGGTGGTCCAGTGGTCTAGCACCATGGCCTGGGGTGGTCCAGTGGTCTAGCACCATGGCCTGGGGTGGTCCAGTGGTCCAGCACCATGGCCTGGGGTGGTCCAGTGGTCTAGCACCATGGCCTGGGGTGGTCCAGTGGTCCAGCACCATGGCCTGGGGTGGTCCAGTGGTCTAGCACCATGGCCTGGGGTGGTCCAGTGGTCCAGCACCATGGCCTGGGGTGGTTCAGTGGTCCAGCACCATGGCCTGGGGTGGTCCAGTGGTCTAGCACCATGGCCTGGGGTGGTCCAGTGGTCCAACACCATGGCCTGGGGTGGTCCAGTGGTCCAGCACCATGGCCTGGTGTAGTCTAGTTGTCCAGCACCATGGCCTGGGGTGGTCCAGTGGTCTATAGGTTACTCCTTACTGTCCTGTCTCTCTCCACTATCTCTATCCAATACATATATATATATATAACTGTGGGACTGCCCCATTCAAGAAAAAAAACAGAATTGCCTGACATTATTGAAGTAATGTTTGAAGTAATGTAAAGTAAGGTATTTGAAGTAATGTAAAGTAAGGTATTTGAAATGAAGGTTTTTGAAATGAAGGTATTTAACAAGAATGGAGCAGTCCTTAGAGCTGACATGAGATTGGAACATTCAGCCTGGCCGCAAAACAGATGGACTCACATGCTGTATGGAAACATGCATGGTGTTCATACGTGTAGGCGTGATGTTCATGTATTTGCATATGTCCTACAGAACAGTATGCAAACCGACCGCACACATGTTTTTGCATATGGCCTGCATAACATCAACACCACACACGCATGCACACGCACGCACACGCACACGCACGCACACGCACACGCACGCACACACACACACACACACACACACACACACACACACACACACATATAATATCAACACCACACACACACACACACACACACACACACACGTATAATATCAACCACCACACACACACACACACACACACAGATAACATCAACACCACACACACGCATTTACTTATGCACACACACACACATAAATAATGGATAAACAGGAATCGATAATAATGTGTGTGTGTGTGTGTGTGTGTAGCTGACCCTGGAGGAGGTGATGACCACCACGGCGTACCTGGACCTGTTCCTGAGGAGTGTGTCAGAGCCGGCGCTCCTCCAGACCTTCCTGTCCTTCATCCTGGTCCACCGCCACGAGGCCGTCCACATCCTGGACACACTCGTCAGCCGCATCAACACACCCTTCCAGGTACGGCAGGCCTCAGACTAGCACACACACACACACACACACACACACACACACACACACACACACACTCACACACACACACACACACACACACACATACATACACACACACACATACATACACACACACACACACCACACCACACACAATAAACATATACAAACACTCTCGCATACACACTTGGTTTGACAAATTGGGGTTGACAAGTGGGTGTGCGAGCGTGTTTGTATATGTTTATTGTACACACACACACACACACACACACACACTCACACAGGACACACACACACACACACACACACACACAAACAAACACCCCCCCCCCCCCCCCCCACACACACACACACACAATAAACATATACAAACGCTTACACACACAACCCAGGTACTGGAAGCCACAGGCTCACACACACACACACACACACACACATGGTCATGCTCATGCTCATCAGCTGTACCAACATCCGCTTCTAGGGCAGGGAGACCTCAGGCTGAAACACATGTAAACCCATCTACACACACACACACACACACACACACACACACACACACACACACAAACAAACAACCCCCCCCCCCACACACACACACACACACACACACACATGGAATCCTGTGAATCTTTATTATATCCACATAGACTAGACTAGTAGACTCACCATGGTCTCTAAAAGGTGGCCATAATGTGCAGCTCTTCCACAAGGCTCCTGTTGTGTCGTAAGTACCTGAGGCCTCCTGTTTCTAATTATCTGAACAAATATTTAAAATGTCGTTATCAAAGAGTGAGATTGTTGCCGTGGCGAAGCAAAAATGATTATATTATTTGTCCTGGAGCTGTCATTATTAAGACGTGTGTAGTTCAAACAGTTTTTGGTGTGGACTAGAGAGGCTGTATCTAAATCAATACGAGGCATTTGTTCATTGGAGTGTTAACATGCGTCCCATGACTGCTGAGCAGCGAAAATGCCCCCGGGTTCCTTTTGTAACATTAGCTCCCTTTGATACCACCTGAAGCCCCTAAAAAAACTGGTTTTTCACACTACAAGAAAGGAAGACGTCGTAAAAAAACTCAAAGAATAGCCTTTTATCTGGAACAGATCTGTCTAAAAGGGCTCAACAGGAAACCAGCCTCAAAACCTCATTAACAAGCAGGAAGCTCTTTAGCGCTGAACCCAAAACATCCTCTCAGTGGATCGGCCCGTCCTACAGCCCTCTCTGGATGGACAGACGTCTCCCTGCTGTGTGTACACTTATTATTCAACTGTCAGCACTTCAGATTCAACAAAAAACAATTAAAAAAGCAAGCAAACAGAAAAGCATTTCTACTCTTCTTGCCCTTAATCAAGACATAGAACATTAAAACATAAAACATGTGTAAAAATCACAAAGGTCAGTATTTCAGCAAATGTTGTTACATGGGGGGGAAATCAAGTTGTTGGCTGATTGTCCAGTTGGATCATGATGTTTACCTGTGGTGCTGGTCCGCCATTTTGTTTCATGGTCATCATGGTCTCTGTGTTGTGTCGTTGTTTCCCCAGCTGGGCACCGTCTCCCTCGCTCTGTTCCGCACACTGATTGGTTTATACTGTGAGGATGTCATGCTGCAGCTCATTTTGAGGTGAGTGGGATATTGCACACACGCACGCACGCACGCGCACGCGCACGCGCACACTCACACTCACACTCACACTCACACTCACACTCACACTCACACTCACACTCACACTCACACTCACACTCACACTCACACTCACACTCACACTCACACTCACACTCACACGTCGACCCCAATAACACACCCAGGTACTGGAAGCCACAGGCTAACATACTCACCCCCCACACACACACACACACTCACACCCACACACACACAAACAGGCTTCGTTGTCTTAGTAGCTGATGTAATGTATAAACCATGGTACATGTAATAGGTTTATTCTGCCATCAGCCCCTACTCCACTTTTACTCCTTACCACACACTGAGCACACTGGCCCATCTGTTTGGTCCACCCCCCCTGCCGCCTCCTCACCCATACCCAGACTCTGAGCCACCTGCTGGGATGCCTAACAAGATCAACCCCCCCCCCCCCCCCCCCTCTGTCTGTCCGCCCTCCAGGTACCTGATCCCCTGTAATCACATGATGCTGAGCCAAAGACGCGTGGTGAAGGAGAGAGACTGCTACTCCGTGTCCGCCGCTAAGATCCTGGCACTCACACCCTCCTGCTGCTCGCCCGAGCACAGCCCCCCTCCCCTCCGCCAGCTGGACTCCATCCTGTGGTCAAAGGGCACGGACAGCCCCAGCGCTGGCACCACGGGTAGGTAGGACAGGACAATGGCACCATGGCACCACGGGTAGGTAGGACAGGGCAATGGCACCACGGGTAGGTAGGATAGGGCAATGGCACCATGGGTAGGTAGGATAGGGCAATGGCACCACGGGTAGGTAGGATAGGGCAATGGCACCATGGCACCACGGGTAGGTAGGACAGGACAATGGCAGCATGGCACCACGGGTAGGTAGGATAGGGCAATGGCACCACGGGTAGGTAGGATAGGGCAATGGCACCATAACACCACGGGTAGGTAGGACAGGACAATGGCACCATGGCACCACGGGTAGGTAGGACAGGACAATGGCACCATGGCACCACGGGTAGGTAGGACAGGGCAATGGCAGCATGACACCACGGGTAGGTAGGACAGGGTAATGGCACCATGACACCAGGGGTAGGTAGGATAGGGCAATGGCAGCATGACACCACGGGTAGGTAGGATAGGGCAATGGCAGCATGACACCACGGGTAGGTAGGACAGGGTAATGGCACCATGACACCAGGGGTAGGTAGGATAGGGCAATGGCAGCATGACACCACGGGTAGGTAGGATAGGGCAATGGCAGCATGACACCAGGGGTAGGTAGGACAGGGCAATGGCAGCATGACACCAGGGGTAGGTAGGACAGGGCAATGGCAGCATAACACCAGGGGTAGGTAGGACAGGACAATGGCAGCATGACACCACGGGTAGGTAGGATAGGGCAATGGCAGCATGACACCAGGGGTAGGTAGGATAGGGCAATGGCACCATGACACCAGGGGTAGGTAGGACAGGGCAATGGCAGCATGACACCAGGGGTAGGTAGGACAGGGCAATGGCAGCATGACACCAGGGGTAGGTAGGACAGGGCAATGGCAGCATGACACCAGGGGTAGGTAGGACAGGGCAATGGCAGCATGACACCAGGGGTAGGTAGGACAGGGCAATGGCAGCATGACACCAGGGGTAGGTAGGACAGGGCAATGGCACCATGACACCAGGGCTAGGTAGGATAGGGCAATGGCACCATGACACCAGGGGTAGATAGGACAGGGCAATGGCAGCATGACACCACGGGTAGGTAGGACAGGGCAATGGCAGCATGACACCAGGGGTAGGTAGGACAGGGCAATGGCACCAATGGTAGGTAGGATAGGGCAATGGCAATGGTGCCCAATTGGGGATCTATAACTTAAAAGGAAAAGTTCACTCTTTAAATCATATTTCTGTCCCTTTCTGTCTCCTGAAATGGAAATCACAAAATGACGCTCATACTAATGCCCTAACTCGTTTTTCATTGTCATTCTTGACTTTCAAAGAGTGAGTTTCAGGTCTAAGTTGTCTCCGAAGTACGGTAATGACACTCGAAGATGTCGATGCTTCGATGTGCACCGCGCTGTAAATAGCTGTGACTTCTGACATCCCAAAATAACAACAGTTGTACCGTCTCCAATTACGATATGGTACTGGTGACGTGTGTTCGCCATGACTGTAAACAAAGCTGTGTGCTCAGCAATGTATACACTAGAGTTCGACAACTAGTTAAGCTAATAGCTAGTGAACGTTAGCATTAACTTAATTATGCTAACATTAACTTAAATCTCCTTGCTGCTAAATGTTGGCATATGTTAACCCAGGAGATCTGTCAATATCAGGTATGCTACGAGGCGAGTAAATTATCTGTGACATGGGATATTGTCCGAGCCGGTGTAACACTGATTGGCTAGATGGGCTCTCAGTCAACCACCAAAGATACATGCCTAGTCTAAATAAATTCTATAAATTAATTAAAGGTGATTTAATTACTCTCACATAACAAAAGCATACAACAAATAATTTCAGTCCAACTTAAAATAAATCCCTGAAAAGAAGACTAGAGGTGATACACATACCGTAGGCAACTCTTTATTGATTAATGTCAGTGTGTTTGAGATTAAAACCTATTGTGCCTCTAGGACCTTGTGGATATGACCGGGAGATTTGCTTGATATTTCAATAGCCTTAACACCTCAGTGATTTCCTCCTAAAATAAAATAATAAATAAATAGTTCTGAAGTTGGATTTAAAGAGCGGATTTGAGTTTCAACAATGGGTTTCATTCTGGGTTCAGGTCAAGTATTTTGAACCTTTTTAAGTGGCCTGAATAATCTTATATTGGATGTTACTCTCTGCCATGTGTTACAGATTAGCCTGATTAACTAATCTGAGTAGCAACTTGAATTAAATTCAAATTTGAAACAGGTTTGTAATCTGCTTTGCCCTTCCCTTTGTTCTGTACAGTACTGTAAGCTCAGCGTTGCCCCAACCTCTCACACACTAGGTTCATTCACTGGGTTTGGGAAATAGGGTGGCTAGACAGTCTTAACGTCATTTCAGTGGCTGTTGTTTTAATCTCATTTCTGGTGACGTGCACAAAAGACCACAAACCAACAACAACTCAGAACTGAGTTTGAGCTTTCTAGTTGCCCATTAACCCACTAACTGCCAAAGAATTCCAGAACACTCGCATTTTGGTGAATAAAGTCACCCGTGGCACTCTAGAATGTTGACCTTTTGGGTGACTTTACTCACTGAATGAGTCTTTAAGCAGACCTGGGAACATACAATAGGAACATACAATAGGAACATACAATGAGAACATACAATAGGAACATACAATAGGAACATACAATAGGAACATACAATAGGAACATACAATGAGAACATACAATAGGAACATACAATAGGAACATACAATGAGAACATACAATGGGGACATACAATGAGAACATACAATTGGAACATACAATGGGAACATACAATGGGATCATGACACAGCACTCTGCCGTATCTCCTGCGGTAATCAGATTAGTTCACCCTCCTGCAGTTTATTGCTCATCACCATTAGTTCTGCTCAGTGTGAAACGCTGTGCAGCGGCGTGGTGTGGCGTGTCTATTAGCACAACATTCATCAACGCTGATTGGTTCTGTTCCTCTGCCTCTGTCAGGGACGGCGGGGGAGACGTTACCGGAGGACGACGACGGGTCGGGTCACTCCTGCGTCATCGGCTCCGAGATCTACCTGGACGTCAGCTACCTGCACTACCTCTACGACGCCCGCCTGGGCATCACCAGCTGCATACGCGCCTGCCGGGTGTGGTCGGCGCCCTACGACGGCGAGGACCCGCCTCCGGAGGAGTACCAGCCTAGCGCCCTGGAGGAGGTGGGGGGGAGAGGGCGCCAGCCTCAGACCGGGGCCAAGAGGGCTCAGCAGCAGCAGCGGATCCGTCCCAGCCCTCCTCCTCCCCAGGCAGCAGACCCGGCCCCGGCTGGCCAGCAGGAGCTGGAGTGGGACGATAGTTACGACGCCTGTCCTGTTCAGTCCCCCGAGGCGGCGGCGGCTGCTGCCGCTGCTGAGGTCAGACCGCCGCCGCCGCCCGCCACGGAGCCGCCCGCGCACCTCCAGGAGATGCGGAGGACGGCCATCCTGCTGGTGAAGGGCTCCTACAACGAGGAGTCGGACTTCCAGGACGACGTCATGGTCTACGACCTCGTGGCGAAGAAGGACGCCCGCGACACCGTCAGGCCGAGGAGGAAGGAGCCGGCGGAAACGGCGCCGGTGCTAGAGTTGAACCCTGAGGAACTCCTCTCTCTCGAGTCGGGTCTGCAGGAAAAGGAGGTTCCCCTCAGGAACGGCCTCAGCCTTCCGCTCCAGCCTCCCGCCGCGGAGGAAAACAACGCTGGCTCAGACACCAAGGAGGACAAAGGCCAGGCGGACCATAATTCCAACCTCCAGAGCACCGGCGCTACCGAGGTGGGCGATGACCTCATGGCCCAGTACGAGGAGCTGATCCGTACCCTGGACGGCAAGGTCGAGGGGAGCCCGGCGAAGACAGACAGAGAGTTCCAGAACGTCGTCACTCCCATGGAGGAGGAGGACGAAGACGTGGACTTCAGCTCCTTCTCTGCAGACACTCCGGACACAGAGAAGGTCCACATGCCCTTCGGGACCAAGCTCCGTAGCGGGAGCAGGAGCCATTCTGTGCCTTTCACAGGTGAGCCGGGGTGGATGACCAGCAACAAGGATGGGGAAATGCTCAGTGGGTACTACAGTGCACCTAAGTCACCCATATCCCTGATTCTCTCTCTCTCTCTCTCTCTCTCTCTCTCTCTCTCTCTCTCTCTCTCTCGTAGGTCCGTTTGTCAGCGTGCTGCTGTCTCGTCTGGAGAACATGCTGGATAACTCCCTCCATGTGAACCTGCTGCTGACTGGTATCCTGGCCCAGCTGGCTGCCTACCCACAGCCCCTCCTGCGCTCCTTCCTCCTCAACACCAACATGGTGTTTCAGCCCAGTGTACGCTCCCTATACCAGGTACACAACGTGTGTGTGTGTGTGTGTGTGTGTGTGGGCGAGTGGGCGTGCACGTGTTCATGTGTTTGTGTGTACAGGGACCCACTAAAGAAATGTATAACTATGACCTCAACTCTATAATAGACTCCTACTCGGAGAGAGAGAGATTTCCAGGAATACAACAACTCTCTCGGTTTGATTTTGTACTCACTAAGGTGAAAGAACAAACAAATACTTTCTCAAATACCGCTCGACGATGGAACTCACCTGGGACTTGGCTCCGCACCCTGCCAACATCTCAGGAGTGATGAGGGAATACGCTTGCGAATTACCATGAACACGGCAACAAAACCGAGAGTTCAATATCCCTGTGAAACAATTCTCCAGTGAGGTATTACAGCATTAGCTGTTGATTCATGCATAATTGAATAGAAGATGTGTGTAAACAAGTAAATCAAATGAGCAGGGGGAGCAGCGCTGGCTGGGTGATGGAAGCCTCGCATTAAAGGGATTGTTTGTAGGAGATTAAAGGGGATGGTGCGTCGATGATGTACGGTACAAACACTGGGGGTTTAATTTCACGCTGGCCATATTAAAAAAAGGGTATGCTTGTTTGTCATGAAAATAAATAGTGTTCTCATCAGAGCATTAAACATGCTCAATTGTAGTGTTTCATCTCGTGTCTTGCTTGGTTAGGATGGTTTATGGCTTCTGTTCTCAATAATGAGTGGCTTATTAGGCAAGAGAAATTGCAAATTGCCTACAGTACATCCATACTCTTGGCGTTGTGTACCTAACAGCTACGGGGCTCTATTCACTCACAACTGTAATCCCACGTTTCTTTTAACGACATGAAACAACATTCATCTTCCTGTGTAGGAGTGTGTGTTTGGATTTCTTTTTTTTCTTTTTTTTCTATAACAGAACATTTCCTGTGAGAAACACAAGTGATGACTCAATTCGTATGCAAACATGTTTCCCTGGCAGCGCAGAGTTGTTAACATGCTGTTGAATAAATATCCAACAACTGTGTCTAATCCTGCCTGACATCAGTGTGCATGCGTGTGAATTTTTCACTAGGTACTAGCCTCGTTGAAGAACCAGATAGAGCATCAGGCTTCCAGCAGGAAGGACTTCCCAGAGCTGATCACAGCCGCCCAACACTGCCTCCTGGCCAGGGAGAGTTCACTCAGAGGTCAAGGTGAGAGCAGCGTCCCAATAGGTCACAAGATGATTAGCGTTATCAAAATGACTCGTAGACAGTAGGGATGTCCCGATCCGTAGGGATTTTTCCCGTCCGATCTGCGATCCAGCATTCATATCAGGACCAATATCGCACAGATATCCGATATCAATATCGGATCGGGACATCCCTAGTAGACGGTATTCATAACGCTCCTTAATGCTGCACACAACGTGTTACGGTTCACTTTTCATTTCCAACTAAATCATGTCGGTCTAGATAATTCCTTTCAGCTGTTATCATGATGTTTTAGATGTTTGTTTTAGGTTGCTCCTGGATCCGTAGCCAGATCACCGAGGTCTGATGCCTTGGCCTTAATAGACAAGAGAAGCTTCTAGAGGATTCAGGGTCATATCCTACAGGAGCAGTAATTAAAAAAAAAAAAAAAAAAAAAAAAGCAATAACCTTTTGTGCTTCTAATTCCTGCAGTGAAACACTGAAAGATTAAAACGTCAAACTGTGATGTATTTGGTTCCACTGGGACGTGAATATATGCAGCTTGATCTTGTTTGGCTATGAAGCTGTTCAGTGGAGAAGCACCCCCTCCTGATGTTCATCTCCTTTCATGTATCTGCTCTACATTCCCAGCACTTTCTTAGTTTTATAACTTTCACTCTCTGTGAGGAATATACGTACAAGACTTATGCAATATAGGTTTTTTAAGTAAAAGGAAAAAATTGTACTCATGCTACCTTACAACAACTATATCTTTGGGTGTCTACTTGTTGTTGTTGTTGTTGATGTTACCGATGTCAATGAACACTTACTAACGTCCCGATCTGTTCCAATTACAGACAAAGACAGCCAAGAACGATCCCCTCAAGTGGATGGAGGCAGAAGGATGAAAAGCTCACCTACCCCTACAGCCCAGCCCAAGACCATCTCTCTGTCCCGGACAGAGGTGTTCGCCACGGTCCTCTTCTCAGAGTTCCTCAAAGAACTGGCCGCCATCTCACAGGAGCACTCCATCCTAGCACACATCCCTATGGAGGAGTAACGTAACCATAGTAACGTTATCTCGGATGAGTCCTGTCCACACACAAAATGGAAATGGGGCCCTGGTCGGTCTAGGGGCAAAGTGATTGGTGATAGATAGGCATATTGCCACTACCAACAAGTTCACCCCCGGAACCCAGTTCCTGTGGATTGCCCGCCCCCCCGCCTCTATTTCCACCACTGTCCCTGTAGTGTCCTATCTGATTTGTAAACAACTTTTAAAAGCTTTTTAAAAAGGTTTTATAACATGTTTCCTCCTGCGTTACTTGATGAAGAATATACCTCTCGGATTGATTGACACTTTTCTCTCTTCCCCTGAGGTTGTTTTTTTTAAAGATAAGGATATATATATATATATATATATATATATATATATATATATATATATATTTTAGGCTAATCCATTTTTCCAAATCAATATAAACAGCAGATCCTGATGAACACAAACAGTACCACCTCTTGAATTCATCTCTCGCACCTTCAGCACAGAAGGTTGTATGCAAATGTGACGTCACGTGATTGGTGAGAGCTGTGACCTAGTTGCAACAGTGGCCTACAGTGGAAACCCTGCAGCAACCAATCATAATGCTGAAACGGAAGCACCTCCAAACCAAAGACTGTGAATGGGAGGAACAATGTCAATAGAAGTCAATAGACGTGGCATACAAAGGAAGCCACCGTAATTCCCTTAAGGCCCGGTTGAGCCTGTAATATCACACGCATCAACATCAGTGGACTGACCTGGGTCGGATTCAGCTCTGCTAGTCTAGCCTGGTCGCTCTAAACAAGCTTTTGCGTGATAATGACAGCAATACAAGTTGCTTGATTAGCACAAAGCGATCTTCATAGCACAAACAGGCCTTGATAGCACAAACAGATCTGCATAGCACAAAGTCTATAAGTTGCGATGGCCACAACGACATTGTGTGGACTTGTAGCTTGTTACTAATTTAGTGGCCTTATGTGGACACGACTGGTGCTGCCTTGTTGGTATCGTACCACGGGATTACATTCAGAACTGAATACACTAACAGTGAGGATCCTACATTTCCCATGATGCAGTTTGAGAATGTCACTCTGGATCGAGAGTACAATGGTTCATTAGCGTCTCTCTAAACACTCTCGTCTATGGTTTGGTAAGCACGTTGGTGGCAGGAGTAGAAACCAATTTGAGGGGGCTACTCTTGCATCTCGTGTTCACAGGTCACACTCTGTCACACACCCACTGAAGCAGAGGCCTAATGACTTAGATTCACTTGAATCTGGCTCAATGTACACAAACCATTTGGTTTAATACCTCAAATCAAAAACGAACATTGTCCAAGGAGTTATTTAATTAAAAGACACATTTTCAATCATATATATATTTCTAAAATGCACATTAGATTCAAGGTAGTATTTTTTATTTATTTTTTCAACTTAGAAGTGTACCTATGGAGTTACTGGGGACACTACTGACTTCATTTTCTTAATCAGCCCTCAGTGAACACCATTTCCCATGGTGCAACAGTTCCTGTCCACTGGATGCACGTGCTGTTGATGTCTAGGAGGAGCTTTACATATCAGACTAGAGCAGCAACACCAAGGGGGTATTCCATCAATGTCGCTAAAGGAAAAATCTAGGCTTATTTTTGACAAATCTTGCAAAACTTAAACCAGGATTTTCCTTTAGCGACATTGCTGGAATACCCCCCAGGGTGATCATGCACACGCTGTCTACGCCTTATGATAGTACTGTTAGCATATGTATATTCTTGTAAGAGAAATGTTCAAAGAAACAGCACACTATGAAAATCATTATTGATATTTGGGGTTTAAGAATACTTTATTCAATTGTTTTTCAGATGGGGAAGGGTATTTAAGTAATATACTATTTTTGTAGAGAGAGGTTCTATTGCCATATTTTTTCACAGAAGTTGTTCTAAACAGTTGTCCTTGTCTTTTCTGCTCTTCTTTGTATTAGGGAATGCATGTTTCTGTCTGTATGTGTGTGTCAGGTTAGGGAGGTGGGATGGATGTGTCTTGTCTGTATGTATGTGTGTGTCAGGTTAGGGAGGTGGGATGGATGTGTCTTGTCTGTATGTGTGTGTCAGGTTGGGGAGGTGGGATGGATGTGTCTTGTCTGTCTGTATGTGTGTGTCAGGTTGGGGAGGTGGGATGGATGTGTCTTGTCTGTATGTGTGTGTCAGGTTGGGGAGGTGGGATGGATGTGTCTTGTCTGTATGTGTGTGTCAGGTTGGGGAGGTGGGATGGATGTGTCTTGTCTGTATGTGTGTGTCAGGTTGGGGAGGTGGGATGGATGTGTCTTGTCTGTATGTGTGTGTCAGGTTGGGGAGGTGGGATGGATCACTGTTGGTTTATTGGTTGTTGAGCACATTTGATTTAGCAGTGCGTGCTTCTAAACAGGTTCAGCCCTCACACAGCAGAGCAAGACAAGGGTAAGCTTCAAATAAATTGCCTTGATTTTAATGGAGACTTAATTTAATGGAGATTTTATACATTTTACTTGTTACATGAAATGATTACATTTCAACACAAGGAGATAATTTGTTACAAAGCATGTGCCTGTCAAATCTGGTCATCATTGCAGGATGTACTTGTAAAGGGGTGCATAATATTGTTTTTAATACATTTTCTTGGTGCCTGGTGTCTGCTCTGTAATAAGCAGGTGATGAATGTCTATGCAACAGTTAACACCATCTCTACAGAACTAGTCCACTAGCAGGACAGGTATGGAGTCATGATTGATGCCATTGCTAAATTTGGTGATAAGCTCCATTTTATTTGTCTTTGTTAAATGTTGTGGGGCACCTGAGAGGCAGCATTCTCTGTTTCAGTTAGAGGTTTCATTCCAAAGATACTAGCGTGTCCTTTACCATACTGTACCTAATATATGTGCCCTCCATTTTAGGTGACCGAAGACCATGTCAGGTTGCTGTAGTGTGTATTCTGTTTGTTTGCTTTAATGTCAGAGGTACCAAGGCATGACTCTTTCAATAAAGACATCTCTTGTCAAATGAAAACAAGTGGAATGTCAACTGGGTGTTGTGCTTTTCTGCCTGATAATACGTATTTTTGTGTGTGTGTTTTTTCAAAAACCGTCTTCAGGGGTAGGCCTACACTACAGTCACATGTACCTCTCCAGTACATCTCCAGTACATGCAAACATGTTCTTCTTCCTCTTCTTAAGCCAGAGGTGGTTTGAATGGTGCGTTGCGCTGTAGACTCTGCTACTCTTGTTTAGTAAACAATCCTTTTCTGACTGGCTTTTATCCTGTCAGGTGTTGTTCAGAACTAGGTGTTCCTCTTAGGCATTGAGGCCGCCACCAAACCCTCTTTATAAACCAGCAATTATAGGCTGTGTTACAGTATGTAGGCTCTTACAGTTCTGCTCTTAACGGTCCCTACTTCATTCTATTGAACTGTATTGAATAGAAACACCAGGACAGAAGGATGTATGGGACATGACATTACCTATATATTTAGTTTTATAACAGGTGAATTGTTTGATTACGTCATTGTCAAGCTGTGATACGTGATTTCTTTTAACTGTACCCCTGGAAAGAAATGACATATCAAATGAGTATCAATGTCCATCACATTTTTTTTAAATTTTAAATCCCCAAATCAATGCGTGTTCTTCATCTTTTAAATACATAAATCGATGATCAGCACACTCTGTAATCACACTGAGCTGGCAGCGTTAAAAATAATCTTCGTTTTTTTTCTCTCACTCTTTGTAGTAAGACGCTCTAATGTGATCACATTTCACGGTCCAGAGACCACAGTGAAAGTCATTTGAATAGCGTGACTAACACATCTCTGGCGAAATAGTGGAGATACAAAGTTGGTGTGTGGAATGGGGTCAGCTGTGGTTTGGGCCCAACGGACACACAGAAAAAAACCTCAACCGTCGCTCTAACCAGGCATCACGTGTACCCCCGGCCTCTCGGGACGTATTAGAATTAGCACGCTTAGGCTTGACGTCATTTAAAACGACAGTCGTCTAAAACGTTACGCTGTTGTTTGAGGGCAATTGTGATCGGAGAGTAAGTGTCCTTGCGTGTGGGTTAAAGGTCATAATGTGAACCAGGAGCAGGACTGTTTCTCTCAACCGTCCTCCATCCATCCATCCCTCCCTCCTTCCTTCATTGCGGGAGCTCCAGTACCTATGTAACAATAAGCCCCTATACCCTCATACACTCTGCATATTATGATGCTATTGGTGTTGAACAGTTCTTACTGCTGACCTGTGAAGTGCCACCCTGTTTTCCCTCAGTAACCATGACATCGACAGGGTAGGGTAGGCCACTGGCACTGAGATAGGGGCCAAATCTCAGAACTCTTTCCTCTACTCCTCCTCCCTCGCCTCCTTCTCAAAACCCATTGGAGGAGATGGTCAGATGGGAGGGGCCACAGACATCCTCCTCCAATGGGATTTGGGAAAGGAGGCGAGGAGAGGAAGTGAGGAAAGACTTTTGAGATTCAACCCCAGTCAGTGTCTGTTACAACTCAAGTACAACTCTCAACTTCATTTACACTTGCATTCCACAGGGGGGCGCTCACCACTTGCTCACTCAGAGTCCACCGCAGTCTAACGCAGCCAAGTAATTCCCATCCATCTTAAAGAGGGAGTATCGAAGAAGACGCTGATTGTAATGTGTTTGTATGCTCCGTTACTCCACTGATGGATATGAGCGCTATCTAGAGGACAGCGATAACGACCCCAGCGACTTTCCAGGTCCTCCCTAACCACTTCATAATGGGCCATCCTTCCATTAGCGCTGTCATTGGTTGACCGGGTTCCAAACTGCTGTGGGATTCTGGGACGGCTCTACTCGATGTCTTTATTTTACTGTCTCCTGTTCTGCCCGTGTGGCGCTCATTCACTGACTGTCTCATCGTATGACTGGACACATACAAAGAGGATAAAACTCTCACT